>NC_080047.1:41260421-41435421 GCF_026212465.1 Amaranthus tricolor
TTAAAGAGTTGCTTAGCTCGGAATTTGACATGAAAGATTTGGGTCCAGCTAAGAAGATTTTGGGTATGGAGATCTATAGGGATCGGGCTAGAGGTAAGCTTTTCTTGACTCAGAAAAGTTACATCAAAAAGATTTTATCTCGTTTTGGGAATGGTACGGAGTGTTTGGTAACTAGATATGGCGATTCTGATTATGCAGTTGATGTGGATACCAGGAGGTCGGTGACCGGCTATGTGTTTACTTTGGGTGGTTCTGTGGTTAGTTGGAAGTCAACATTGCAGTCTTCGATTACGTTGTCTACTACTGAAGCTGGGTACATGGCTTTAACTTCTGCAGCTAAGGAGTCTATATGGCTCAAAGGCCTTGTAGGTGAACTGGGTATCGCACAGGATTTTGCTACGGTGTATTGTGATAGTGTAAGTGCCATTTGCTTAGCTAAAGACCAAGTACACCATGATCGGACCAAGCACATTGATGTAGGTATCATTTTTTGCGTACTGACAAGAGGGTAAAGGTAAAGAAGATCGGGACCGCTGACAACCCAGCTGATTTCTTTACTAAGTCTGTTCCATTTAGTAAGTTTAAACATTGCTTAAACTTGCTAAATATTGATTACTATGTGATGTAGTAGGCCCTTAGGGGCTTTGTTAGGGAGCTCCTGTTGTAGGCATGTTGGCCTTAAGGTGGAGCTTGCCCGGGGCTTGTGATGCAGGTGGAGCATTATGAGTTGTTATACTTGGTGACAAGTATGTGATAGGTCTTGGTTGGAGACTTGTTGGGATGAGTCTTGGTTGAAGACTTATGGGGATGTACGGCTTATGCATGAGCTTTACATCGGGTTTTGGCTTGAGATATGTTCACTTTGTGTTGATGAGATCGTTTGTTGAATACGAGTTTTCGTCAAGGTGGAGATTGTTGTTAATGGTGACTCAAACTAGCAAGCACCATTGAAGAAGATGAGTATGGGTCAATAAGGAGGTCCGCGGGTCGCGAAGAAGCTGCTGCCTCAGTCTGCGGGGCGCGGGGTGCGTTCTGTCTCCATTTCGCGGCTCGTGTAGTTATACATGACTCACGAAATGGCGGTTTCTTTTCACGGGAGGTGTCTTTTGGGACGGTTACTTTGTGTTTATTATGTAATAACTTCCTTTTATTGGGCATTAGTATATAAACTCCCATTTTAGGATTAATATATGATGATTCACAAAATTGAGAGAGATCACAAGAGAGCTATTAGTTTGTGAGTGTGATTGAGATTCATCTTTTAATTCTTTGCGATCATAGTGAAATTATTTGATTTTGGTGCCGTTGGATGCAGCTATCGCATTAATAGTGAACTACGTTAAATCTCTCGTGTCAATTTCTTATTTTGCATTGAATTTTCTTATTGTTTCATTATTGTTCAACGAATTTGCTTCCGTTGTCGCACTACAAATATCGGGACTCACTGAAAAGAAAACGATAACAAATGTATTTAACTAATAAGCCAACTAGACTACCAATGATTTACAACTAGAATTTAATGAAGTGAAGTCAGAAAATAGCCGTTGAAAAATGGCAATTTGTAAATTTAGAGTATGGCAGGGGCTATTTCTTTTTCTCGGTAATAATTCCATTTCTTATTTATTTATTTGTTTGATTTTGATATGAGTAATAATACCATTTCTAATAATTGATTTCCCCAATTCCGGAGATTAATCAAACATTGTCTCATCGACCTTTTAACCCTAGCGTTCCTCTCTCATAGATCTGCTATTCAGGTTATTATTTCTCTTTTTCCAAATTATTTGAAAGTTTTATCTTTTGTCTTTGATTTGTTTGATTATGCTAATTTTTGGGTATATATTTTCATATTTTTGGTTAATTCAATTGATGATAATAAAATTTCCCCGTTTTTGTTCTATTTCATTTTTGAAGTTAAATCCGGATTTATTAGTGTATGAATTTCTCCAAGTTTTCTGGTTTTGAACATGGGTCCTATTTAATTTGATGATTTTGTTGTTATTAGGGGTTCTTTCTAAGTAGTTTATGAATTAGGTTTAATTTGATTTTGCCTTCTAGAACCTTCTAAATTGAAGTAATTTCTGTTGGTACTTAGATTGAATTGGCAATTTTGGGATGGTGATGTGATATCATGAGGTGTTAACTACTGTCTATAAACAACTTTATGAAATTTTGGTTGAGTTTCTTGCTGGATGATTTTTTTTTTTTGGAATCATTTGCTGGTATGTTAAAATTGTTGTAAGCTTTTATTTGTTAAATATGCTCTTCTAGCTTCTGAAGCCTTAGCTTTTTTGGTTCAGTGATTTACTTATAAATGAATTCTGGTGTGAATGTTCTTCTGCCTTAGTTTTGTAAGCAAGTGGCTGATTTTTGATAGGTGTTAAGTGTTCTCTTATCAGGGGAAAATAGAAAACGAATATCGTTTTTCGATGGGCACGAAGTTAATTTCTGTGATGGAAAATTGAAAATGAATATTGTTTTTGATGGGTGTTAGTTTTGTTCTATGAAAGGAAAATAGAAAATGAGTATTGTTTTTCTGATTAGTTTTAGTTTTCTTCTATGAGATAAAATGGATTTTGTTTGTTTTTTGATGGGTGATTAAGTATTCTTCTATGACAGGAAAATAGAATTTGGATATTGTTTTTTGATGGGTATGAACTATGAAGTTTTGTTCTAAATGAATGTAGTTTTTGATGGATGTTGGGCTGCTTCTATGAAAGGAAATTGAAAATGAATATTGTATTTTGATGGGCGTTAGTTTTCTTTTACGAGAGAAAATGGATATTGTTTTTTTTTGACGGATGTGAAGTATTCTTCTCTTACAGGGAAATAGTTAATGGATCATGATGAGACAGGATGCCAAGCGCCAGACTTCCCAATCCTCTGCGTTAACAATTGTGGGTTCTTCGGACGTGCAGCAACAAGGAATATGTGTTCCAAATGCTACCGAGAGACAGTCCTCAAGGATGAACAAGAAAGGCTTGCGGTCTCTTCCTTTGATAACATTGTGAACCGGACCTCCACCAAGGGCAAAGAAGAAGTTGCCGCGGCTGCTGCTGTTTCTGTTGATGTAAAGTCGGGAGAAGTATCAACAGAAGATGTAAATGTTCAAGTATCTAGTGAATCAAGCCTCAGACAGCCTTCCGAGCAGAAGAAAGCTGGTCCAAGTAGATGTTTGACATGCCGTAAGCGTGTTGGTTTGACTGGTTTTAGCTGCAGGTGTGGAAATCTGTTCTGCGCCGCTCACCGATACTCTGACAAGCATGATTGCCAATTTGATTACCAGGCTGCTGCTCAAAGTTCGATAGCCAAAGCCAATCCTGTCGTCAAGGCTGAGAAACTTGATAAGATCTGAAACGATTACTACAAGTTACGAGTTTTTCAGTGATTTTCTTGCTTATAACATTGCTGCTTCCCCTTGTTAGTAACCCTTATGTCTATAAATGTACAAGGTCCCATGGCAAGGGGCAGTCACAGTCTAGTGCACTAGCCCTGTCGAACAACAGGGGGGGCCACCTTTGCACCGGTTTGTAAGTACTTATTTGCTCGTTTGTGGCACTTTGATCATCGATTTGCAAGCTTATCTTCTTTATGTTCCCGATTGCTATTGACATCTGTGAATTTCTTTTCTGATGTTTTTTTTTGTTTCGTACAGTTTCCTAATGCCGAGTTATCCATTGTAGGCTTTGATATCTGAAATGGCTGTCGTTGGTAGGTGATGTATTTGTTCAGTTACCCGTTTTTATTGTAGTTTGCGCGTTGCTCTTTGTCACCAATACATTCCTTGTGCTGTGCAGTATGTTTATTTTCATTCTTTCATTTTTCTCATTGCGATGTTTTTGGGTAGTCCTACGAAGATCATGGGATATCGAGTTTTTTGTTTTTTCGTTATACAAAGAACTCGAGATTTTCATTTGTTGAAAGGGTGGCAGAGCGATCGTTGACATATCTTCCCATTATTCCTTCTTCCATTGCTGGTTCATGACATCTTGTGATTGGTTTATTCATTAGTTCATTGTGGTCATGTTTTGCCGTTTCTCTAAATTGTTATCCAAACTAACCATTACTCGAGAAGATGGGGATTTGAATTGGAAGGAGGCCTTGGAGTCGGACTACCTCAAGCGAAACTCTTGATTCGATTGCCCAAAAACTTGTAATCGGAATTTGTCTAGCTCTCTTCACACGCTTCGTTGCATGGCTTCCGTTGCGTCTTGGTATGCTACCCAGTGCCTACTACCCCATCTTGCTCTACTTCCTCTTGATAATCTCATTCTTCATTTGCAGGAAATTTTCATTGAAATGAGACTAATAAGAGGGAATATCAAGTTATCAACAATAGAAAATAAACTTTCCATAAGATTAAATCATCTTACTCACAGGAGAATCATTCTAAAAATGCATAAAAGAGATCAATTCTTGGAATAAAAAACCTAAGAACAATTTGATGGTACTAAAAGAAAGAAAAAACTAAAGATGAGGAAAAAGAAGAAGACGAATGAGATTAATGAGGTTAAATTATCGTGATTAATACCAACATTTACTAGTTTCGCTATGATTATATTAATTTTTGATTAACAATGAATAATACTAACTTATGACTAGTTTCGCTATGATTATATTAATTTTTGATTAAAAATGAATAATACCAACTTATGGGGAGTGTTTGTTTATAATGATACCAAGTTTGTTTATAGTAGGTTTTTTAACAAAAAACAAAGGTACATAAATGGTTAAACAAAAGTCGGTGTTATTTTCGGAAAATACTACAAAGTTGTATTGATTTTGGTTAATCAAAAATTGATATTATTAAAAGAAAATTAACGAAAATTTGTATTATTTACGGTAATTTTTCGGAAAAGCTATTTATTGAGCCTCTGAATGGGGAGAATAAGTAGATTAAATATATTACTGTACTAGAAAAGAGTAAGTGGAAAACAGGAAAAGTATTCGTGAGAATTGAAGGCAATATTTTGTAAAAAAAAAAGTTAAACTTGTTTTAACTAAGACAAAGACTTAATCGGTCTGTTTGTTAGATAGTAATAAACGGTGGTAAGGGAAATGAAAAATTAGTGTAATTTTAGTTGAAAAATATTTTGCCTACTTTGATGGTTATGCTTGTCCAACTTCTATCATCTTATTTTCTTCATAAAATTCATTCAAATGCATTACCATTGGGAGAGGTGATATTAGGTGGTAATGGAAATTTGTAAACAAAATTTTTTTGTGATCAAAGTTTCATTACCATGGAAATGATATGGAACTTTTGATGAAATTTTACACTATAATTCATTTTCATTACCACCATTTAGTACCACCGACCAAACAGGCCTAATAGTTAATCGCGGATTAGGAATTCTAATATTAGAATGAATAGTGATTGTTGCTGGCATAAAGAATGCAATGGCTTCCTTGGGAGCTTAAAGTGATTAGTTGAAATTATTTTTAATAATTTTCCGAAGTTATAATTGAAATAATCCTGTAAATTATTTGTGTGATTGTCATATTTTGTATATTACAATCTATTTGATAATCGGTACTAAATGTTGGAAATTGTAATTGAAAGTTAGTGTAATATTGGAATGAGTATCTCTTGACAAATTTAATAATCATGTTTGTTCTCCTTCAACAGTCTTTTTTTCTTCAAAAAATCATTCAAATTCATTACCATTTGAACATGTGGTATGTGGTACTAAGATGGTAACAAAAAAATACGAACAAAATTTTTTTTTTGATCAAACTTCCATTACCATGAGAATGATATGATACATCATCAAAATTTACACTATAAATCATTTATATAGACAGTAAGTGTTATGATTAATTTTTTGAAATTTTGGGGATGAGTGAATGTGAGTGTCTTAGTGAGTTAGGGTTTCATTTGTTGAGGGATGAGGGAATGCGAGGTCAGTATTGATGGTGTATATTAGGGTTTTAGTCTTTTATTTTTCGTGAGTATTGTTTTTGAGTCAATAGAAATGTTTAGTGGGTTTGAGTATTTATTTTATAAGCTTAGTATATCTATTGTTCTATTATTAAAGTACTATATGGGTATTAGATGGGTGGGTATGCGACTGGGTGAGTAGATATGGGGCGGAATATATAGATATATGAGACATTTAAAATCTCATACCTATCACATATCTATCATTCATGACGGGTTGGGTTTTTCATACCATTATTCATTCACTACCCACCAAAGTCATATTTATATCCGCCCCAATTACAAAAAATACGGTCTGAAATAATTAAAAAGTGTATCCGCTTGACATCTCTACGTAGTAGTTTGATAATATGAAGATTATAGGAGATTTGAATTCGTATATGTTATTTTAAACTATTATATACATGATTTGCCTTATTTCAAACATATTTGAAAAAATTTTCTAAATTAATATTTTTTTTTTAGAAAATATATAGAGAGAGATAAAATTAAAATAAATGAAAGTATAGAAAAAAAATTCATAGAAGGAATATGAATGAAGGGTTGCAAAATTAGACGGACGAACCGACCTACTTTTTCATATTACTATTTCTATTGCTTCGTAATAATGCCATTTATTTATTATTTATATTGATTCATTTCCCGTTTCCCAAATTCTCAGTTTCTGGAATAATACGTCAAACCCTAGCCTTTCTTTTTTACGGTTTTCTCTCCCTCAGGTTATTGCTTCTCCCTTTTCGTTTTTTCTTTAAACTTTGATATTCTATTTAGGATTTCTTCTGATTTTTGGGTACATATTATGGTTGTTTTCGCTAATTTAATTGATATTATTAAGTTTTTTTTTTTTTTTTTTTTTTTTTTGGAATTTTTTGTTTCATTTTAGTTAAATCTGAACTGATTGTATTAAGATTGAGTCTGCTGTTTTTAAAAATGATTATTTAATTTGGTGATGCGTTCAATTAAATATTTTCTTTGGAAAGACTAAATTGCGAATTAATTTTGCTATTTTATTAGGGGTTATGTGGTAAAAGTTTATGAATTGGGTAATGTTTTGGATTTTTGAATGCTTCTAATTGAAGTCATTGGTGGTTGTGTTGGTTTGGGTTGGTGTTGTGTTATCGTTATGGGATGTTAACTATTGTACACAAACAACATAATCATGAATTTTCTGTAGAGTTTAAAGCTTTGATTTTGACTTCCTTCTGGGTTGAATGTCACCAATATTGATCTAGTGAATAGTTGTCGATTTCTTGTTGCTTGATTGTGTTTGGAAGTCATATGCTGGTATGTTAAATTGGTTTGTTTAGAATATGTGCTGTAAGCTTTTGTTCGTCAAATAATGCTCATGTAGCTTTGATGGTCTAGTTCTTTTTGGTTCATTAGTTCTTTATGATGGATTCTGGTGTTGATTGATGGAAGATTGATTATTGATGGGTGATAAGTTTTGTTCTATGACAGGAAAAAAAAAGAAAATGAATCACAATGAGACAGGATGCCAATCACCAGAACGCCCAATCCTCTGTGTCAACAATTGTGGGTTCTTTGGACGTGCAGAAACTGGAAACATGTGTTCTAAATGCTACCGAGAGACAATCCTCAGGGAGGAACAAGAAAGGCTTGCAGTTTCTTCCTTTGAAAATATTGTGAATGGGACCTCCACCAAGGGCAAAGAATCAGTTGCTGCTGCTGCTGCTGTTTCGGTTGATGTTAAGTCTGGAGAAGTATTGACGAAAGATGTAAATGTTCAAGTATCTAGTGATTTAAGCCTCGAACAGCCTTCCGAGCCGAAGAAATCTGGTCCAAGTAGATGTTTTACATGCCGTAAGCGTGTTGGATTGACTGGTTTCGACTGTAGGTGTGGAAATCTGTTCTGCGCTGCTCACCGATATTCTGACAAGCATGATTGTCAATTTGATTACCAGGCTGCTGCTCAAAGTTCTATAGCGAAAGCCAATCCCGTCATCAAGGCAAATAAGCTTGATAAGATCTAAAGTGATTATGACAAGTAATAAGCTTTCTATCATGTTTCCTGCATTTAGATTGGTGCTTCCCTTGTTATTAACCCTTATGTTTATAAATTTACGAAGTCCTTTGGCAAGGGCAGTGACAATCCGGTGCACCGGTTTGTAAGTACTTATTTGCTGGTTGTGGCACTTTGATATTCAAGTTGCAAGTTTGCCTTCTTTATATTCCTGATTGTCTGTATTTTGGCTGAATTCACAGGTCGCTTGCTTCTTTTTTTCTTTTGGAGTACTCTTTTCTACAGCATTGTGGTTGTGGAAATACATGTGCATTCATGTTCGTAGACACATATTGCCTTACGCTTTTCTTGGTTGTTAGATAAAAATGTGCATGTATTTCGTTTCTGATGTTTTTCGTTTCTTAGTGCTAGTTATCCATACCATTGGGGGCTTTGCCAATCTGAAATGGCTGACGTTGCAGGTTATTCCAAATTAGAATGCAGTATGTATTTGTTTGTGTTATAGATTTATAGTTATCTTTTCTTTTGATCAAATTATCACCGTTACTAGAGCTGTATGGTAGGTTGATTTTGGCATGAGGTTTTGAATTTGAAGCAAGACACTGGAGATCTGTATATTTGTCTTTCTACCTTTAGGGTATGAATATCCTCAGACTCAAACAAGACTCTACTTAGTTTTACACTTCATCCACCAGCTCACTTCATATTCTAAAACATTTTTATAAAAACACTATTTTTTATATAAATGTACAAGTGGGATAGCATGATGGGCACTTGCTTTATAAAAAGGTCCTATATGAGTCCTAAAGAGAGTCTTGGATTTAGAAGGTTCCATTTAAGACTCCAGTTATCATGGTACACATAATTGATTAGTTTTAACTTGAGACTCCCTTAAGACTTTCTTCAAGACTAGGGATATTCATACCATAATTTTAGAGTAGTCTTGTGAAAGTTCATTTGTTGACATCTTTTCTTTTCAATACACCACTAGGTTTAGTTGTTGTGTAACATTGCGTTGTGAGAGAATATAGATCTTTCATGCATATGGTTGAGCATGATCATGGAAGTAGATTGCCCTGTGGACTTTGATGTTTTGAAAGAGAGTATCATGCTTTGATGCTTAGGGGTTGGCACGCGGAAGGGTATACAGCTTCAAAACTCGAAGCTACTTGTTAGCAAAGGTTTTGAGTTTTTGTTTTTGTTTTTATTTTTACAAAGGACTTTCTTGAATCTTGATGACGAAAGCATTAGGGTGTAGCTTAGCAGCCACCTTGTAATATTTTAAGAGTTTTGTTCTGCATTGAATTGGCTGAAGGGGGTTCGGAAGGAATTTATGTTCGTGTGAATGTGTAGGTTTCCCTGGTTTTTATGTGGTTGGTTTCGTTTAGCTCATCCTGGTTGTGTTGCATAGCTGCATGAGCTTTTTGCTTCAAATTTCAATTTTATGTATGTATTGGTTGATTTGATTTCGGGCAAGATCAATTGCTAGTTGGTAGAGGCATAGAGCATTATTTCTCTTCAGTTGTCATGATTGTGGCACCCGTGTGTACTCATAGTTCCACAGGCTATGGCTCGGGGGGCTCTCATTTGTGAGGCCAGCAACTTCTTAGCGCGTACTTGGAGCTTTTTTATCGATTGAGTCGTCTCCTTAGCTTGCGCTGACTACAGGTAACTTTGCTAATCGTGTCCTCCATTGAATTGGTATCGTGTTAGGTTTTAAACCCAATAATCATGTTCAGGGGCGCTAACTGTGCTCTTTACTTTGGCATTTTTCAATTTTTCCTATAATGCCAAGGATTCAGTGAACTAAGCAATTCATTGTGAGAGTTTGTAGTGCCCATGAAATATTCCACCATTCTCTAAAGTCAACAATTAATATTGGTCAAGGGTTTGTGTATTTTTTTCGATATTTGAATTTCATGATGAATTTTCATTCGAGGATATTATAGAAATGTACGCGAATGCTACTATCTTTGTTTTCATTTGTTTTTTTTATTTTGCTTAGAGTGTATTTTCATTCCTCGTAGATAAGGGATGGTTCTGAAGTGGATTCAGTCACATTCAAATCCAGATTCATTAATTTCAAGTCACCGATGTGGCAAATCAACCAATCTAGTAATTTGAACCAAAAACTCTCACATAGGCCTGAATGAACTAGTGTAAAAAAGTAACCATATAAGTAACAAGGAAACATACACATAACAAGAAGCTAAGTGCGAGCAATGCTAACTTTTAAGCTCCAATGATGTAAACTCCTCTCGTACCACAAGAAACAAACCCAATGCTATACAAACATCTAGGGCAAAAGAACATCAAGGGGTGAAACAAATTAATATAAATTGAAATTTGTATTGGATTTTTTTATAAATTGGTTTAATTTTGATCGGAATTTCTAAAATTGAAATATTTTAGTTTAGATTATGTTTGAGCCTACTAAAAAACGAAAAACTGAATTTCAAATCATATTAAAATAGAAGCTCACTTATTACTGAGCTAAACTACTAGATGTGAATCCTGTGCAATTTAATGTCCAAAAAGAAGACTTTAATTGGAGATACGAAAAGAACTTGAACGTTCTTACAACAAAAATAAACCTATACTCAATAATTCAAGTTTCATTTAACCATCCCATTTTAATTCTATAATTTTATTTTATTTTTTTGATTTTTTGATTTGATTTTATTTGCGATCTAAATTTTTTTTCAGTGGAAATTTGATTTGGATTGTATTGAATAACTCTTAAGTCGAAAGGATTTGGTTTTTTTCAATTTAAATTGGATCAAAAAATCCAAAATCATAATAAATTTTATTTGATTTTATTTTATATAAAAAAAAACCTGTAAATCGAACTTTCAAACCTTGAAACATCATCCAAGTTTGAGAGCTTCTTTCCACCATAAATTTTAGTTGAGAAATATGAAAAAAAGTCGAGGAAGAATGTAACTTCTTTCCTTGAATTGACAATATAACAAGAGCATTCAATGTGCAACCCTCACTGATTACTTTATCATTACCATCCATCGTGCAACTCTCATTGAAATTGTACACTCAATAAACCTCTCAATACGCGAAGAAATTAAGCATACAAGACAAAGATATTATGTCACTTAACTGCTTAATAAAACGCGCAAAAAAAATAGACAAAAAACCATCAAGGCCTATTTGACGAGCGGACACCCTTAGACCGCCCTAGACAAAGACTTGCTGATTGCCATGGGGCAAAATAGTGCCTTGCGCTTAACAAATGATAACTTGTCAGTCCCTCAGCCCCCTTCACAAGTTCCTCCAAACTTCACCTTTAACAACTTACAACTTGCCGTGGCAACCAACACATTCTTAAATTTTTGTCGAACTCGCTATTTATTAAATTTAACCTAAAATCGAGCCAAAATTCCAACAATTTTCCCCATTGAAGTATCTCTCAAACTTCATATGTTTAAGTGTCAAACACAAAATTAATGTTTGATAGAGTTGAATTTCAATTAAATTTATTATAAAAGTTGATTATAAACGCCAACTATAAAATTTTAAAAACTATTTACGATCCGGTGAATCCGGTGCAAAGGTAGCCAGTTACCCGACCCTGAACAACAGGGCTAGTGCACCGGACCGACTGCCCTTGCTTATAAAACCTTGTAAATTTATGACATAAATTGCAAACAAGGGAAGCAGCAAACCCGAAACCAAGACACATCAGAGAACATAGAAACTTTCATAATATGCGATAACCATTTTAGATCTTATCAAGCTTCTCTGCCTTGATGACAGGATTGGCTTTGGCTATGGCACTTTGAGCAGCAGCCTGGTAATCGAATTGACAATCATGCTTGTCAGAGTATCGGTGAGCAGCACAGAACAGATTTCCACACCTGCAGCTGAAACCAGTCAAACCCACACGTTTACGACAAGTCAAACATCTATTAGGACCTGATTTCTTTGGCTCGGAAGGCTGTCCGAGGCTTGAATCAGTTGATACTTGAACATTTACGTCTTTTGTCGATACTTTTTCTGACTTTAAATCGATAGAAACAGCAGCAGCAACAACTGCTTCTTTGCCGTTGGTGGAAGTCCCATTCACAATGTTATCGAAGGACGAGACTGCAAGCCTTTCTTGTTCCTCCTTGAGAACCGTCTCCCGGTAGCATTTTGAACACATATTCCTGGTTGCTGCACGTCCGAAGAACCCACAATTGTTGACACAGAGAATTGGGCGGTCCGGGGATTGGCATCCTGTTTCATTGTCATTCATTTTCTATTTTTTCTGTCATAGAACAAAAGTCTACACCCATCAAAAAAACAAGATCCATTTCCTATTTTCTGTAATAGATGAAAATTCAACAGCCATCAAAATAGAATATCCATTTTCTATTTCCCACCTTAGAAACCTTTACACCCATCAAAAACAATATTCATTTATCAAACTTGCATAGACATGGAGTCAACACCAGAATTCATCATAAAAAACCACTAAACCCAAAAAAAACTAAGGGGTGTTCGGTAAATTCTTTTGTATTGGATTTTGACTTGTTGGTCGTCAAAAAGCAAAATAAAAAGTATGGTAAATAACTTTTCAAAAGCCAAAATGAAAACAATGCTATGATTCCCTTTTTCATTGGCTTGTGCCTTGTTGGCCACCTTTTTCTCTACATGATTTCAACAAACATCTCCCTAACAACTCATATTATTTATACAATCACTCAGCTTACAAACCAACAAAAACAACCAACACTTTTGACCGGTCAAACAAGCCACCAAGCCACCAACCAACAACCATATGCCAATCACCTTTCTAATCTTGCATCCACATAGAATCAACACCAAATTCATCATAAGAAACCACTAAACCCCCAAAAAAATTAAGGGGTGCTCGGTAAATGCTTTTGTATTGACTTTTTAATTGGATATTGACTTGTTGGTCGGTCAAAAAGCAAAATAAAAAGTATGGTAAATAACTTTTAAAAAGACAAAATGAAAATAACATTCCGACTACTTTTTTCATTGGCTTGTTGGCTAACTTTTCTCTATGTAATTTTAACAAACATCTCCCCAACAACTCATCTCGTTTATAGACCTTGTTTACAAGCCAACAAAAACAGACAACACTTTCGACCAAGTCAAACAAACCACCAAGCAACAAACACCTTTCTAATCTTGAAGCTATACTAGCATATTAGACAAACAAGCTTACAATACATATTGTTAATCAACAAAATTTAAACATATCAGCATATGATCCCTTAAAACAATCAACCCTAAACAAAGCCATTTATTAAAAACTTCAAACATCCAAAATTTGTAAGTACAACTCTACAGAAATTTCATAATTAAGTTGTTTACGGAGAGTAGTTAACCCCTCATGATGATACCACAACATGAACTCAACCACCAACAATAATACTTTAATTAGAGATTAAAAAAGCAAATCAGCCTAAACCCAATTCATAAATTACTCACAAGTGAACCCTAATTTTGTTTTTCAAAGCAAATTTGGTTCACAAATACTTAGTTTAAAACATCATAAAATTAAGCATAACCCATTTCTAAAATTAGCAAACAACAAACAAATTTAAACAGTAATAACTCCAAAAAAGAAATAAAAATAATTTTAAAAAGGAAAAAAAATTATGAACATATGAACATCAATAAAATCAACAAAAAACAATATGCATAGAAAATATCAAAAAGATCATCTTATGAAAAAGGAAAATCAAAAAAGAGAAAATAGATTTAAGGCAGATACCTTGAGGGAGAAAAGTTAGGGTCAGAGGTTGATGAAGATTCAATAATGTTGTGAAATTAAGGAATGGTATTATGGTAATAAAGAAACAATAATGTAGAAATGTGATTAGGTTTATTATATAAAGGAGAGTTGTTGTGTAATCTCTAACAATATTCTCCCCCCTTTGAAAGATATGGTTTCCTTTTCCTTTCAAAAAAGGTTCTCTCTTTTTTAGGGCTAAGTCTAACTTGCAAAAGAGGTTATTGCTCATTTAATTTTTGTTATATTATAATTTTTTACTCAATTCTTAAATTTCGCCATCCTTTTCATTTTATCACCACTTTCTGAAAAAATTATGTATTTGCCCCCTGTATTTTCAAAAAATTACATTTTGCCATTAAACTTAAAATTTCCTATATATATCACAATCTCACTAAAATTTTTCTTACCACTAAAAACCAACTTACAAAAGCAAATTGTTGGAGAAAAAACTAAGTTCAATCAACAAACAATTAATCGGGGTAATTTTTTTTCGAATGTAATTAATTTAAATTTGCAAACGAAAAAAAATATTTAAATTGAACCGCCCAGATCTGGGCGATTCAATTTAATTTTTTTTTCGTTTGTTTTTGAATAATTATTATAATTTTTAATTATATTATTATTATTATTATTATTATTATTATTATTATTATTGTTATTATTATTATTATTATTATTTTTGTTACTGTTATTATTATTAATTTTATTATTATTGTTATTATTGTTGTGATTGTTATTATTTTTATTATTAAATATATATTTATGTTTTGATTTTTAATTTATTAATGTAAATATGTTTGTTATTTTTTATTAATGTAAAGAGTGTTGGCTTTCAACTCTGCTGGTAGTCTGGTTACCCAAGTGGAAACAATCATTCGTCCACGCACGCACAAATTTCTCTCTAAGTGGAATCCATGTTCCAGCCAGATACCGAACGACCTTTTTGTTCCTAACCGACCACGTACTCACGATCGCTTGCCATCTCTATTCAAATTCCCCGATTGTAGAGCTTTCAACCAAGGGGTTCCATCTGCCCTGTCCGAATATTTTTGTTGATTTTTTTCCCGCCACACAACTTGTCCACCATGTTCTCAACGTCGTTGGCAATATGCCAAATGTATAAAAAATGCCGCACATCTGCATTATACAAAACATTGAACGTAATTAAGACATATTCAATAGATAGAACGACATTAATTAATCAACAAAACCTTTTTACCCGGGAAGACGTCACGAATACTGCAGATAAACCTTCGTCTCGATCGGTTACAATGACGCTAGAAGTCTGAGCAGTGCCGAAAATATCTCTCAATCCCTGCAACACCCACGAATACGACACAGCCGTCTCATCTCGTATCAAACAAAACGCAACCAAGAAGTTGTGATTGGTTGGCGTCATTCCGATCACTTCACATAGTGGTCACTTTTGTTTGTTCGTTTTGTACGTTGTATCCATCAGCACAACATACGGTCACGTACGTATCATTTGGATAGAGGTAGGATTTGCAATTAATAGTCTGCTCAATTGCCCTTCACTATCCAAGTCTGTCCAGACCACGTAATTAAGTTCTGTGGCCATATGAAGATAGTGTTGAAGGGGAGTCATACCCTCCATCTCTTCTCTCCTTATTGATTGCCTAATATTATATATCTGATTCATACTAGCATAAAAACTAGGAAAATTATCTCTAATAGAATTTATAATAAAGGCCGGTTGCATTCCGGGTGCACTAAGTTGTCGTATGTGCTCTCGAATATTTACATTGATCCTATTCGCCCTTACATGACCATCTTTGTAAACTAAGAACGGGTGATTATGTTTTCCTTTTTCACCAGGACACACCCTTACCGTCCAAGGTCTTTCTCCTGGTTTACGACTACTTCCTACAATTAAAAATTTAGACCCGCAACTTCTACTTTTAGAACCAGGTCGGGCAGTATTATCTAGATTATGTACATCATCCCTAATATTACTATAGCGGTGACATCTTAAATAGACACTAACTCTAGAACGTCCTTCTTTCTTTTTATAAGAAGCACGTGTAAATTGAAAACCAATTGTTATTGCTATCGCATCGGCCCAACTATGTAACTCATCTACGAAAATAAATTCCCTATCCGTAACAAAGCTACCGGAGTAGTCTACGTTGTCTCCAAAGTTTTCAAACTCCTGCAAATTTGAAATAAAAATAATATAAATTAATTACATTAATGACGAAAATTTAAATAATAATTATAACAAAAATTAATAAAAATACTAATACTAAAAAAAGAATAATAATAATAATAATAATAATAATAATAATAATAATAATGAGGAAAAGAATAGTTATAAAATAATTAAATTTAGGATCTTATACGGAGAATGTGATATTTATTTTATGGGTGATAAGATGTTTATTTCTATTTAGCTTTTGTATCCATTTGTTTAATTGTATCTTTAATAGTGCAAAATTTATGATACATTTTGAGAGAGAGATGTATGTTAATTTTTGTTGAAAACTCTTGATGAAAAATGTCTCATAAATTCTTGTGTGAGAGGGTCTGTCACAATATAATTTATTAGCATATCAATTTCTAAATCTTTTTATTTTACTCTTCTAATGTTGAGACAACGAGGAAATGTTAACCTTCGAGCGTTATATCAACGTTTTGCTAATTATCTTCATCCCAAAGCTTTTGAGATTAGTCCGAGTGATAACTCTTTGTTTATATGTCGCCTTATTTTCTACTTATCGTCAATCTATTATTTCATTGTTGTCTTTAGAATTTTCCAGAAACACTTGGGTGAATTACATTATTTCTTGGATATTGTTGTTATGTTGTCAATCCAATGAAATATGTTACTGAAATTATTGATCGTGTTGGTATGTCGTCATGTAAGGCGTAAACCATCTCATACTCCAATTACTGCTGAAGGTAGATTGAGCGTAAGATCTTGTTGGCTAAAGGCGAAATGGAGCCTTTTGAGTAATAGATAAAAAAAAATTTTTTATTAATTTATTGATTAGTAATTCTCGCATTGGTTCACTTTTTTTTCCTTATTCACTATCAAATATATTACTTTCTCCGTTCTAAAATACTTGCACCATGCGCAATTCAATGTATTTGTCGGATTGTTTATATTTAGATTTATACTTAACTAAAAATTATAAAAATTTGATATTATGAAAATATACGACGAGATGAATAAAACAAGATCCCACATGACTATATTTTTTTCTTGTATAATAGCCGAAACATGTTAATATCTATAGAATAATGAATAGTGCAAAATTAGTTTGGTGCAAGTAATATGGAACGGAAGAAGTATTATTCATTTATTTTTCTCAATCAACCTTATGTACTCAATGACTATAATATTCAAATAATAAAATTAGACACAAGAACAAAAGGAAGCTGAAATTTAATTACCTAAAAAAAAAAATTCACGTATTAACCAAAACTTTAAAAAAATCTATGTAGTAACCCTGAGGTTTACCAAATTATTCCACCATGACCTTTTTGCACCTAAAATGTTAGCAACAGTTAATTTCGAAGCTTTAAAGCTACTGGACGCTTGTTTATGTGATTCACCATTTCAAATGCTATTAATTTCAACCAATTCCCCCAAAACATAAACCCTAACTCTACTATCTTTCATCAAAATCATATTTTTTTTTCCTCTAAATCCAAAGATGGTAGAGTTAAGGTTTTTGTTTTGAGGAAAAAGGTTGAAACTGATAGCATCTGAAATGGTGAATCGCATAAATAGGCGTACAACAACCTTAAAGATTCGAAATTAACGTTTGCTAACTATTTATACGCAAAAAGATCACGGTGGAACAATTTAGTAAACCTCGGGGTTACCACGTGGATTTTTTTAAAGTTTTGGTTACTACCTGAAAAATCCAAAACCTCAGGAACACCACGTGGAATTAAAAAAAAAATAAATAAATAAAACCTGATGTTTGATTACTCTAAACTTAGATATCTAATACCCACAAGAACATGGATTCATTTTTACCCAAAAATGAATCCAAATACAAACTGTATATTTTCTCATTCATCTACTTAACATTAAAAAAAATGGTTGAAATTAATCCCATCAAATTTAGGCAAAAAAAATTATTTTTCCACATTACATTAACCCAATAAAAGCTCATGCACACTAAAAGAGACCCAACAACTCATGAATTAAGAAAACAATGAAGTAGAAAATTTGATGTGGTTTTCACTGCCTCATCTTTCGGGGTAAGCATATGTAATCTTGCTTTCAAATATATAGAGATTGAGAATGAGGATCTCTAGATTGATACATATTGTTGCATTGAGTTATTGTTGGATGTAAGCAAGATTTAAGGGGAAACAAATATTCGAGAATCTTATATAAACTTAATTCACACTATTTTAGTTGCATCATCCAAAAAAAATAGCATATATTTCTGATACCATTTGAAACAGCCTAAACCAGCGTAAACAATATGATAATAATATTGTCTACAAAGCACAGCGGAAGACTTATAGAAGTCTGGTCTGAATCCGACCTGTGGCTCGATAGCCACAGCAACACAAATTCGGGCATAACAAAACGGAACCTCATTGTCGATTTTTATGACAGTCTACTAGTATTTTGGACATAACTTCCTCATATGAATTCATCTCGAGGCGATTCAAGTGCCCACACGACCGCGACTCAAAGCCCTACAAATCTCAAGAAGACATAAGAACCCAAAAACAATCAGAACCATCCCCAAAATAGCCAAAACAGAATGTTCAGATTATGAACTGAAGTTTCAGAATTCCAAATACTCAATTTGATACTAGAAATCAAATAACCCAAATAACCAATACTAATCAACACTAGCAAAAACCCAATTACTAATTAAACTCATATACTCTAATTAAATTCAAGTTGATACCCAAATTGAATCCACATACCAAACTACCTTAAAACATTCAATTAACACTTAAATAGAATAGTTTGTGGATTACCTCAATCACCATTGAAAGAAGAGGAAGGAGTGTATGGTGGTGTGGTGACACAGGTCAGCCCAAGGGACCCGGTGGTGGTCCTGGGCCTAGACGCCTGCTGCTGCCGTGGAAACAGCCACAAAACGTGGCTGCTGTTGCTTGGGGGTCGCGGCTGCTGCAAGGGAGGAGGAGTGTGTGTCTGCGGGTGGCTACGATGGAGGCGTGGCTTGGTCGTGCTGGGGCTGCTACTGAACCGTGAGAAAGATGGAGAATGAGTGAGTCCAGTGTGAGGGAGGAAGGGAAATGGATGAGTATAAGGGTTTATAATTAAGGAGTTAACGTGATGAGTTATAAATTACGTGGCAAAATTACGGTGACTCAAATAATTGTACTTGTCAAAAGGAAAAATATATTATTTTAAACCTTTTTAAGATCGACGTACCCTAAAATAGTATAGACCAAGCTCATACAAAGTTTTTTAATAATTAATGAAAGACTATCATTTTGCATACGAATCAGACATACTAATATTAAGGACAATGGGACATACTACTACAAGTATAGTGAAAAAAGTACCACCATCGGTAAACCCAATTCAGAACAAAACTCCATCAAACAAACTTCTTACTTCTAGTTCCTACATCTAACTACTTTTACCTGTATTTGGATAAATAAAAAATAAAAAATAAAAAATAAAAAGGGGCAGATTTAGAAGGATAGAAGATCACTTATTTAAATAACAAAAAAAGGAGAGAAGAGACTTAAAAGGGGAGAGGTTTAAAGGAAATAATGAAAATTTTGTTATAAATACAATAAAAAGATTTATAAACAAACACAGGGTGCATTATCCCTTCTTACCCCTGCCCTTCCCTTCTGTTCTTTATACATGGAATATCAGTATTCTCTCTTAATGTATAATTAAAAACAAAAATTCAAAAATCAACCCTCTACACAGCTCGACTAATGGTGACAAACTGACCATCAAGAAAAAATAGCAACTAGCAAGCTACAATACAAACGAGTAACTAAACAGAGATACCCTGTACTCTTTCAGCCTCACCCACCAGCGTCAACCATTTCAAATTAGTAAAGCCCAATGGATAAATCGGGATTAGGAAACTGTAGAAAACAAAAAAATATCAGAAAAGAAATATACAGATTTATATAGCAATTAGGAAAAGCATATGACAATACAGCATTTATGAACACTAATATGCCGGCCAAATATGCAGATTGATTACCAAAGAGCCACAATTTAGCAAATAAGTACTTACAAACCAGTGCAAAGGTGGCCACCGCTGTGTTCAACAGGGCTAGTGCACTGGACTGTGACTGCGCTTCCATGGGACTGTGTACATTTATAGACATAAGCGTTACTAAGGGAAGCGGCAGTGCGATAAGCAAAAATATCATAGAAAAACATTTTAGATCTTATCAAGCTTCTTTGTTTTGACGACTGGATTGGCTTTGGCTATGATACTTTGAGCAGCAGCCTGATAATCAAATGGGCAATCATGTTTGTCAGAGTATCGGTGAGTGGCGCAGAAAAGATTTCCACACTTGCAGCTGAAACCAGTCACGCCAACCCGTTTACGGCATGTGCAACATCTTCTTGGACCAGATTTCTTTGGCTCGGAAGGCTGTCCGAGGGTTGAGTCACTAGATACTTGAACATTTACATCTTTCGTAAATACTTCTCCGGACTTTACAGCAGCAGCAACGGCTTCTTTTCCCTTGGAGGTCCCATTCAAAATGTTATCAAAAGAAGAGACTGCAAGCCTTTCTTGTTCCTCTTTGAGAACTGTATCTCGGTGGCATTTGGAACACATATTCCTTGTTGCTGCACGTCCAAAGAACCCACAATTGTTAATGCAAAGGATTGGTTGGTCTGGTGTTTGGCATCCTGTCTCATTATGATCCATTTTCTTTTTATCTGTCATAGAAGAAAATGTAACAATCATCAAATGACTATTCAACTTCTATTTTCCTGCATTGAAGAAAACTTCACACCCATCTGAAGACACAAGGAGTATATATTTTCTATTTTCCTGCCGTTGGGAAAAGTTAACACCAATCGAAAGACCATAGCCATTTCCTATATAATATTCCTGTCATTGAAGAAAACTTAACGACAAACAAAAGAAAACATCCATTTTCTAGTTCCATGTCATACAAAAAACTTAACACCCATCTAAAGACAATATCCATTTTCTAATCTGCTGTCATATAAGAAAAGTTAACACACAACCAAAAACAAACAACCATTTCAATTTTCTGTCATAGAAGAAAACTCTACACCCATCAAAAAACAATATCAATTTTCTATTTTTCTGTCAGAAGAAACTTAACACCCATCACAAAACAATACCGATTCATCAATCTTACAGCCACATGCAATCTACAACAGATATCATCATAAGCAAACCATTAAACCAAGAAAACTAAGTCTTAAAATGCTAAACGAGCATATTTTCAACAAACAAAATCTAACCATACGTATTCTTAACCCAAAAAATTTCAACATACCAGCAAATGATTCCTAAAAGCAATCAATCGGCAAGAAACAAAGCCACTAGTTTGTTATATACGCCTTGAGTCTTGGTACGATTCATGTATGGCCAAGGCTCAAGTGTGTGTTTTGAATTTTGATGACTATGTATGCAGTGAAGCTTAGAGCGCCAAAAGGAGCAATTTAAGAAAAAGGAAGCAAAAGTTGCGTTTTGAGGCAGAAACCTGAGCGAGGACTCGTTGCATGCTATTGGGAGCCTACGCGTGTTTGCTCTGCTTTCGGCAGTTACTCTTATGGGGTGGATCTTTGGGGCTTGAGCTTGGTATCAATCGATGTATTGGTTAGTCTTGATTCTTAAATACATGACTAAACCTCTAGCCTAAACACACTTAAAGATAATTCCTAGTTCCTACTCTTGGACTTCCTCCATTGTAGTTCCTCTTATGAGTTCTTGGAGAACTTCACTGATTGGTTGATATCTTAATATTACAATCTAGACCTAGAAAGGACGTAACTGACAATGACTGAATCTTGGTAAACCTTGTGTTGATCGTTTGCATTAAATTGCTTTGTTCTTGCATTGAAATCCCTAATTTTCTGTTTTCAAAGTTTAACCCCAATCAAGGGCAATGACCAATGATCTTGGGCAATTCAAGATTGATTCTGAATCCTTTGCTTAATCAAAGCTTCAAAATTGTAAATCTTGTAAGCCCAACTCTACAAAATTGCATAATTAAGTTGTTTGTGTGCAGTAGTTAACACTTCTTGATGATAGCACAACAACAACCTAAGCACCAACATAAATGATTTTCAATGAAGTTTTAAAAAAGCAAATCAACTTGAGCCCAATTTTTAAACTATCCACAAACTACCCCTAAAAAAACTACCAATTCATACTCAGTTTAAAGATTTGGCAACGAATCATGAACCATTTTAGAAACCAGCAACCTTAAAATAATCTCAATTCGGTCCAGATTTAATTTCAAAAATGAAATGAAATGAATTAAAAAAAAAAACTAAAATTTTAAATCACAACAAAAGAAAAAAACCATGAAATATACAAAAAAAATCAGCAGAAATTCTAAATCAAACAAACAACAAATAAACACTAACTCAAAAAATGGAAATGGAGGGAAAGAAAAAATAACCTGAAAGGCAGGGAACGATAAGGGAGAAAAGTTAGGTTCTGATGAAGACAATGTTTAAACTTTGTACAAATACTCTACGGAAACGGGGAATGAATTATTATTAATAATAACATTTTTTAGTACAAAAACTTTTCCATTTTTTATATTTGGTCATGATAGAAATTATTCTTTTAAATTCTCATTAACACATTAAATTTATTTTTTTATCTTATTCACGCATTTTTCTCATACTTTAACGATATTTGTTTGAAAAAATTATCTAAAATAATTTATTATTTTTTAATTTTTCAATAATAATCCAATCTTTTTATTTCAACTAATAGGTATTTTAATCTAACATTCAAACAGGTAATTTGAAAAAAAAAAAAAAAAAAACAGCCTCACTCTCTTCTACTACCAACCCACCATCACAATCCCTCCCCTTCATGCGATCACCACTCCTCGCCTTCCCCGGCCACTTACACCAACCCCCTTCCCCACTGGCCAATGCTACCAATCTTCTTGCGAACTACCATGCATTGTCACTATTTTCCACCATTTCATCATCATCTTCAACCTTCGTAACTCTTTAATGGCTTCATATTCATTTTCTATCTCCACTTCATTTCAACATAACAACAACACTTCATCTTCAACCTCCAAATTACTTTAATAACTTCCACTAACCTTGCCCTATAATGCCTATGGTAGGGAAATATCTCGGCCTTGAGGGGATTTGGCGGAGGTGGCGGAACATCGCAAGGGGGAGAGGGTGGCTGGTGGTGGGGTGGTGGAGAGGGAGCTGAGGAAGATTGGGAAGGTGGCACTAATGGAGGATAAGGGTTTTGAATTTTTTTTATTGAACTTTTTTCCTCAGGTAATTTTAGATTTTAGTAAAAAACACCATTTATACTTGAGTATTGTTCATGGTTAATAAATACACGGATAATTATAGGAAAATTAATTCGATAAAGATTAGATTATTTTGAGCAATTTTTTCTATTTATTTTTATCGCAATTTTCTTACTTTTCTCACAAAATGCATATAGAAAAAAATTGTCTGAATGGGTAGAGTATACATAACATAATCAACAACGAAAAACAATTTCTAAAAATCTCCATTATAAATAGGCTTAAACAATAAATTTAATTATAACTGATAATGATATTTTTTTATTAACATGCAAGAATTAAGTATAAGTATTTAAAAAAGGAGATACGATATTATCAAATTAAGTAAGAGTCGATAAGTAAATATGAAATAGCCTATTATTGTGATCCATATTGGTCATCTTTCCATAAATTTACATGAACATTTTATGTACAGTACGGCTGAGAGAAAAGATAGCAAATCAATTTTGTTGGTGTAAATTTTGACAGGATAAAATGTTGACACATCATGTAAATGATTAAGACACCACACCTACATGATTTCCAAGTTCCCCACCTAAGATTCCTCAAATTTAAGCAACCAAATCATTTTTTTTTGTTTTTATCACCCTTGGACTATTTTTTTTTTTTTTTTTACAAATATGAAAAGTGTAATTATGAGATAATTTGAATTTAGTATGTATAGTGAGAATAAAACACAAATTCTAGAAGGTCTCACATTGAGTCAATTTATCTTGGATTGTCTTAATGTATATTTATAGTTTTAAAGTGATTATTTATAATTTTAAATTAATTACTTATAACCTTAAAGGGTCAATTATAACATTAAAGTAATTACTTTTTATAGTTCTAAAATAATTATGTTATCTTAAAATATGTTATCTTAAAAGTAATCACATACAATCTTAACATAACAAATTATAACCTTAAAGTAATCACTTATAGTTCTAAAGAAATTATTTTTTATAGTCTTAAAGTGATAACTTATAACCTTATAAAGTAATCATTTACAATTTTAAATTGATTAATCACAAAAATAAGCTAAGTAAAATGTAATATCCAATCTCATGATGAGACAGTCTTATACAAAACTTGTCGAGGATAAAACTATATATGATTAAATAAGTTCAATGTATGGTATGTATCTAGTAAAAAGAACTAATGCATAAAGGAAAAAGTGCCAATAAAAGAAATATATACTTCTACATCATAAAAAAAATTAATTCTTATAACAAAGATAAGATAGCACATAATATAACCTTATTTTTATAAATTATGAATTATATATATCATGTTGGAGTTTTACTAATCCAAAGCATAAATCAAAATACCTAATACTTTACAATATCTAATTAATATATAAAACTTGTTTGTTGGCTCCACAATAATAAAGAAAGTATGCAGTCTTTGGTCTACATAATACCACCTCTATCCTTGTGAGAGGCTAATTAAAGGTGGCAAGGATTATAAATTAAGACTTAAAGAGAGTTATTATTAATTTATAATTGTAGCTTTTAGTGATGTATTAAATTTAGTTTACTTAAATAAAAATTTAAGAACTAAATCTCAATTCATGTCTATCTAGTGAGAAATATTTATTTTTATTTTATAATCTTTTAATTATCAGTACATAAGTAAATATTTTCTAATTTGTTCAAAAGTAAACCTTTTTTTTTTTTAACAAAAGTCATAAATTAAACTTTTATAATTAATTAGTGATAAAAATTCACTTATGAACTGTAAAGTGTTGTGGATATGAATATATGATAACACAATTAGAGAAGGAAGATGCGATAATAACAAAGCACAGCAGCTCCTCTCTGATTTTCTTTTTGGTTTTATGTAGTGTTCTTTCCATGACACTTCATGCCCATTGCATCCTTTTCACTTCCATCATCAAAGAAAACTAAGGAATGATTCACTAGCGGTCATCAAACACACCACACATTAAATTTTTAATTATATTTTATCATTTATTTCTTCTTGAGAAATCAAAATAAATATGTAAAATATTAATTATTTTCAAATTCTATACTAGATTATCTTGAAAAGTTAAAGTTATTGATAACAAAGAGAATTTGTTAATTTTTATATAAAATAAAAGTATTTATTATTGGTAAATTGGATTCTACTATTATATAATCTATTAAAGATGAAGTTTAATTCCACTGTCATTTTTTAGAAGGGAGACAAATAAAATAATTTCATTGATTGTAGTATGCTTACATGGCAGATTACTTACATCACTATAATTTTCAATCAAGATAAGAAAACAAAACTATTAAATATGACAATAAATATATGTGATAAATTCATTTAAGGAAATATTTTATTAATTATAGTCAATTAGTAGTAATAAATAATAGTGTAACAAAATACAGCAAAAAGCAGTTGAATTTTCTATTTTTATGCTTCCTAAAATATTTATTTTAGTTAAATTTTTTTATTTCCTTATACCTAAACCTTAATTATTTATAATATTTGTAAAAACTAATTAATTGATAGATTAACAAAATTATTAGTTTCATTGTTTAAATTTTATTATAATGTCAAACATTTTTAATAGTTTTTTTATGTCATTGTTTAGACGATATACAATACTCCTTCAGTTTTTTAAGTTGTAGCCACAAAGAATATTCATGGAAATAAAAAAAAAATCTTTTAAATGATAAATATATTATTTTATTTAATAATAACTTTGATGGAGAAAAAGTGAAGACCATAAGTGTTACACAAACATTGAAATAAGTGAAAAAAATATAAGGATCATAACTATTAAAAAATATTTAAATAAAATTAGTGGGAAACATGTAGGGACTATAAGCATAATAAAAATGTTAAAATGAAGTTTGTGGGAAATATTTGGGGACCATAAACATTATTGAAATATTAAAATGAGGATACACAAGGTTAATTATGTCCAAAATTTATGATATAAATAGAAAAATTTTTAATCAAAACAACAAATGGAGCAATTCAAAATGGTAAATGGGAACAATTTTAAGGAACAACGAAAGTAATATAAATTAAGTTTCAATGAATGATCAAAATCCATCTAACCTAAGTGTCACAAAGGAATATCATTTATACAAAAGAACACATGCATGTCAAGTTAGTCCAAAATATGATTAATGGTGAGATTATTTACTTTAAATTAGTTTGATAAGATATAAGTTTTTTGTATTTTGTAGAGAACTTAAATTTAACTACGGAGCAAAGCTAGGAAATGATAAAGACAATAATATCAATTCAAAAAATTTTATTTCACTTACTAGACAATTTTATTCTTTATTTTAAGTTTATCTACAAACTACTCCTATTTAAATTAATTACACATTAAAATGTCATATTACCATATTTTAACAATTATTACTTCATTTTTATTATATCGTATATTTATTATTAAACACCCTTGAAAAATATATTTATATATATCTTCATATTAAGAATTCCGTATATTGTATAAAGTTTTATACTAGGATTTTAATAGCTATTAGTAATAGGTAGGTTACCTGTAGGTAAAAATAGCTAATCTCCAACTTTTAGGATCGTAAATAACTAAATGTCATTACCCATCATTTAATGATTATAATAAAATTTTTTAAGTGCAATATTAAATTGAAATTTTAGAAGTTTCAATCAATAATTACAAATTAGTTGAGTAGATGATGATAAAGTTGGCACGAGTAACGATGTGTTTCAATAACGGCCACTAATTAATGGTTTAATTTGGTACAATTTGTGCGATTCTCTCCCTCAATAAACTAATTCAGTCTAATCATTATACTTAATGCGCCTTGCCGCTTGCTTTAATTCATCCTGTTTTTTCCTTTATTAACATCTATCTCGACTCCTTAATAACTACTTCATTTCATTTAGTAATTACTACGTTAAATTCATTTTAAAAATGGTAAATTATTATCCAAAATTAGAATTAATGTAAAATGAGTGAGATAAAGTAAAATGACAATTAATGCAAAATAAGTGTGGTAAAGAGAGTATCTTAAGTCAATTAGTTAGAAGAAGTATTATATTTTTTAGGCATAATTATTTTCAGTGTCTTTTATATTATTATCGACTCGCTATTCCCTTGTTCGACGAAGGTAATCTATGTCCGAGCTGCAACAATCCCATAATGAATAAATTGGGGAATCACATGGTCCATTGCTCCAGTGAGGTTGGTGTGAAGTTTTGGCACAATTTGGTTCCAAACATGCTTGTAGATATCTATCACAAAGCTGGGATTTCAGTCTGTAAGGAGGCACCAATGGGGTTTTATTCAAAGGCAGGGAATGTTCTTAGGCCTGTGGATCTCGTTCTGTTTAATTGGCTTCATGAAAAGATGCATATGTGGATGTCACTGCAGGTTCACCCTTTGCTGGCACAAGAGTCTCCTCATGGGTACCTGGTGCTTCTTTAGCCAATGTTGCAGATAAAAAGAGAAAGAAATACTCTGCTAAGGGGGTGTCTGGCAATTGGTTATTTGCCGTTGGGGGTTGGCTTTTTTAGTTGGCTTGTTTGACCAGCTGGAAATGTTGAATGTTTTTTGTTGGCTTTTAAGTTAACTGAAAAACCCGGGTGTTTGTAGAGATGTTTGATAAATTTGAGTATTGACTGTTGGCCATTTATAAGAGAAAAAGTGGGCCAACAAGCCAAAAACTAACCAAAAAAGTTAGTTGGAGCAACTTTTTTATTTTGGAGCTGTTTGGTTTATAACTTTTGACTTAGCTTTTAGGTTAGCTTTTAGCTTTTGGCTTGTGGTTTATTGGTTGGTCAAAAAGCTGAAAAAAAGTGTTTGATAAATGACTTTTAAAGAAATTGAAAAATTGGCTTTTAAGCCAAAATGAAAAAGCTGCTCCAGCTAGCTTTTTTGATTGGTTTTTGACTTGTTGGTCCACTTTTTCGTTAATATACAGTCAACAGCCGATACTCAAATTTACCAAATATCTCCACAAGCAGCTGGCTTTTTCAGCTAAGTTAAAAGGCAATAAAATAACCAATATTTTTAGTTGGTTAAACATGCCAACTGCCAACAACCAACATCCAATTGTCAAACACCCCTTTTGACTTAAAAGCTCTGCTTTAATTTTGACTCCCTGAAGAAGCAAACTCGAATTAAAAAAGAGAGCAAAGCAGATAAGGTCAAACTGATTTCGACCCACTTAACTCGTTTAGAGCTTTTGTTTTCATTTTAGAGTTTTTATTTTTTAACATTGACTATATCTTATTTTAGGCCTCAATTTAAAACTTTTTATTTATAAGTTGTTCATTTTGTATATAGTATGAAAATATATGAAAATTTAAATGTATTAAGTTTAGGATATACTTATTGATTTAACTCGAAATTAACTCGTTAAATTAAATGAATTATACAAGTTTGTTTAAGGTGTATATGAATAAAATCATATTGCGGAAATAAAGATTAATTTTGGTTTTGAATACTTGGTTTGTATTGAATGAATAATAGTAATTACATTAGGATATATACACAAATTAGTGAAGTAAATATGGCAAAAGGAATAAAATAAAATAACAAGTTTCCCAAAGTATATTTAGGAAATATTCTATGTTCCTATACTCCCCCTCAAGTTAGGTCATACATTTCACCAAGACCTAACTTGCACGTTGCATCTTCAAATGCTTCAGATGCCACTGCCTTGGTGATGATATACGCCAACTGATTCTTTGATCGAATAAATGGGAGACAAACAATCTTTGTTATCAAGTTTCTTCTTTATAAAATGTCTATAAATTTCAACTTGTTTAGTTCGATCGTGCGGGACTGGGTTCCCAGAGATACTAATAGCTGCTTTGTTATCACAATAAAGATTACATGCCCCCTTTTGAGGAAAATTCAATTCAACTAGTAGTTTCCTAATCCAGAGAATCTTAGTGATACCCTTGGCAATTCCTCGAAATTCTGCCTCAGCACTTGATAGAGCAACAACTTTCTGTTTCTTGCTTTTCCAGGTGACAAGGTTACCCTCCACTAGAGTAAAGTACCCAGACGTGGATTTCCTATCATCTTTGTCTCCTACCTAATCTGCATTGGTGTAGCCTAGAAGGTCAAGGTTATCATTTTTTCCAAATACAAGACCCCGACTACATGTACCCTTTAGATACCTTAGAGTTCTCATTATGGCTGTCATGTGTTGTATTTGAGGCATGTGCATGAATCTACTCACTACACCAACAGCATAAGCAATATCAGGTCTTGTATGGGAGAGGTAGATAAGTTTCTCTACCATTCTTCTATAGCGATCCTTATCTGTCAACTTTGCACCCTCAATTATTTAAAGCCTATGATTAGCTACAATGGGTGTCTTTGCTGGCTTACAATCAAGCATGCCAGTCTCTGCTAGTAGATCAAGAATGTACCTCCTCTGACAAATAAAAATTTCCCTTTTCGATCTTAGAACCTCAATGCCAAGAAAGTATTTCAGGTTCCCCAAATGTTTCATTTCAAACTCACGAAACAACCTTTTTTTCAAATCTCTAATTTCCTCTGCATCATTGCCATATCATCGACATAGATTATCAAACATGTAATACGATCCTTTTTCCTTTTTGAGAAACAAAGTGTGATCTGAATTCCTCTGTATATACCCAAACTTTCTTAATAGCGGTAGTGAACCTCCCAAACCATGCCCTTGGGGATTGTTTCAAACCATACAACGCCTTTCTAAGTTTGCATCCTTCCCTTGGTGCTTTCATATACACTTCTTCTTCAAGTTCACCGTGTAGGAATGCATTTTTGACATCAAACTGGTGAAGCAGCCAATCTTTATTTGCAGCTATGGAAAATAAAACCCGAATTGTGTCAATTTTGGCAATTGGGGAAAAAGTTTCGGAATAATCTACTCCGTAGGTCTGGATGTAGCCTTTGGCTACAAGAAAAGCTTTGTAATTCTCAATGGATCCATCTTCATGATACTTGATCGAGAACACCCATCTGCACCCATATGCACCCATCTTCACCTTTCCTATATTTCATTTTTCTTAAGAGCTAACATTTCTTCCTCCATTACTTTCTTCCATTTGGGATCTTGAAGTGTCTCTTCAACATTTTTAGGCAAAGCACTAGTATAGAGAGTGGTATTGAAAGCCAAGGCTGTCTGAGATAATGATTCACCATTCCCTCGGTTGATAGGATACCGAGATTGAAGTGCTTCATATTCAGGATCATACCTCTTCGATGGAACACCTTGTGTGCTCCTTGGAGGTAACTTATACCTGCTAGATATCTCAACATCGGGCATATCATTAAGCATATTATCAGACAATAGCACATCATCAACGGTATCTCATTAGTTGGCATTATATCGGGCATATCATCTATAAACAATTTCAAGTTCAGGTGTTACCTTTGGTACATTAGGATGCTCATTAGATTGGACTGGACTGATATGAGATGAAGATACTATGTGGTCGGTAGCAGTGTCAGCGGTGTTACCTACTTGCTCTGGAGGGTCCATCCTTACTTCATATGTCAACTAGCTTAGGTCGTCACCAATACTCTTCCCTTGAGGATCAAGCTGAGAAAAATAATAGGACTCTTTAAAGAATTCACAGTCCATTGTGGTATACAACTTATATGAATTGGGTCAAGACACCGATACCCTTTTTCAGTAACCCCATAACCCACAAAGACACATTTAACAACCCGAGGTTGAAGTTTGTTCCTATCCCGCTTGGGGAGATGAACATAAACAACACAACCAAAAATACGAGGGGGTAGAGAGGGGGTAGAGATAGTGTAGTTTTCTTTTTTTTTTGCTTCCGCTTATTTCAATTAGGTTCACATAACGGACACTAAAGAACCATCTCTTCTAGGGTCGTCAGCGTTCCATCGATAAAGAAATATAATTAAAGCAGAAAACAGTGTCAAGCGAAAGAATCAAGTCAGCGGAAGCCTTTACGTACAACTTGAGAGCCTAAAGGCCTCTAGACAACCTAATTGAAATAAGCGGAAGCAAAAAAAAAAAGAAAACTACACTATCTCCTGTTACATAAGTACGGAGTTTCTTTCTACTCATAATCCAATACAAAAGATAAAAACATAGTCTTGATGATTACGGGTTCTAAGTCAAGCCCTCACTCCAGACCCCACCTGCAATCAACCTTCTAGTCGTCGTATGACAACACACAGTAGGTTCCAAAGAAACAAACCAATACACGTTAGAGACTTCATACAAATATCAATCAGGTTGAATACAAGCAATATGTTTATCCTAGCATGTATAGGCTCTATTACATTCATTATTAGTTAATCTTAACTTGTAACGTTGTCTGTCCTATTCGGGTCGTTCAAATATAAATCATTCAGTATTAGATAATTCCAACTTGTAACGTTGCCCGTCCTGTTCGGGTCGTTCAAGTATAAATCCAAATCCTTTTGGAGGAATACACTTGGGAGAGCTAATCCCAAGGCAACCACCGACCTAAGACGTTGCCCGTCCTGTTCGGGTCGTCAAAGGCTAAAGTATGCATACCCCCATGGTGACCGTAATGATCCAAAACTGCCATGGGAACAATAATTATAATAATCCAAACCAGAACGTTAACCCTTTTGGGTAACATAACCAAACGTCAACCCCTTTGGGTGACAAACACATAAATTGTCAATGTTCAATTAATTCCTTTCAAATTATTTGAGTGTCTAATCCTTATGTGATTTACAAAGCCTTGATTAGAAATTAAACAACACTACTTGCACAGCCACATAAACAGTATGGTCTAAGCGTGTACCTTTAAGCGCTGCAACCAAACGATTTTTTTTTAACCACGATAGAAATTTCGCCCTCTTATGAATCGAGGTCCTAAATAACACACACACAAAACGATCACGTATTAGAACGTGTTTACACATTTAATCCACTCCTTACTACTAAGATATCACTAAGACTTGATAATTTTAATTGTTTACATCCAATTCCCAATGGATCCAAATTTCAAATTCTGACCGGAAATTTTAAGGGCCATTTCAGACAGATTAGAAAATTCGCGTTCGAAATACATCAATTACCTTGGGTACCAAATTTCATAATTTCTAACATCCAATTACTTTTTTAATTATTTTAAGCGGTTAACGAGTTTTTAGCGCATCGGTACAATAAACAACAACGGAACATGACTAACACTTCCGGGTTGACACCAACACCGAGGCAGAAACTGCTGCTGCCCGAAATATATATATAGATATTTTTTTATTATCATTATTATTATTATTATTATTATTTTATATATACATTATTCAAATGATTAATCCTTTAAATCCCATGACCAAAATACATCTAACAAGACCACATTCACAAAATCCTTCAAGGAACTTAAAATTTCATATATTATGATAATTAAATTAAATACTTAATTCTCTTAACAAATTAAAATTTTGTAGAGAATCATAAAACCAAACCATCCTTTTTAAATCAAGACATATATATATATATATATATATATATATATATATATATATATATATATATATATATATATATATATATATATATATATATATATATATATATATATATATATATATATATATATATATATATATATATATATATATATATATATATATATATATATATATATATATATATATATATATATATATATATATATATATATATATATATATATATATATATATAAACACAATCCTTCAAACAAATCAAATTTTGCTAAAGGATTTATAAATTTTTTGGATGACTATATTACTTAATCCATACCATTTAAATTTCATCTAACAAATTGAAATTTTGTTAGAGAAAAGTAGACCATGAGAAATTTATTTAAATATCAATATAACTTTAAATACTTAATTCTTGTAACAAATATAAATTTTGTTAAAGAATATTGATCATGAAGTTCCTTTTCTTAATCCTCTTAACAAATTTTATTAAAGGATTATTAGAGAAAATTTTCATATATAAAAGAAAAATATTCAATCCTCCTATAAGTCATAGGATATCATCATACATAAAATATATTGTATATAAAATCTATAATTAACAATTCAATTAAACTTACCCTTCGATCAAAAGATTGGATGGAACAACAAGAAAATTTTTTTTTCTTTTGAAGTGCCAAAATCAAGGAGCACAAGGGAAGAATTTTTCTGATTTTTTTGTGTTTACTTTGAGGTTTTGAAATGTGAGGAATTCAAATGATGTTTAGGATAAATAGGGAAATTAAGGATCAACTTAATTAAGCCATAATACACCATTATGAGAGGAGTTACAAGACTCCTCCCATACCTCCCAAACCGGCTGCCCCCCTTCACCTCCTTTCCATTAATATTTTTTTATTATAATTATTCTATTGTAATAAGTAATGTTAAATCGGAAAAAGAATACTACGCGATAACAACGTACGCGATAAAACACGTTACCGTTAATTACATTTTTGTTTTTATATTTAATTTACCTTATTTCTTATAATTATCTATGTAAAATAATATAATTTAATAATACTTATTTATTTTATTTTATTATATTTTCTTTTTAAACCAGATAAATTACGGGGTGTTACAGACTACCCCCCTTAAAAGAAGTTACACCCTCGTAACTTGCACAGCAACGAAAAACGCAGGACACACATACTATCATAACACCACACTTGCAAAAGACAAGACAACAAGCCAAAGAGGTTTATCATCACTCGCGCGAAATTCCTATCGCCCTCTACCCCCCTTAAAGGAGTTACGTCCCCGTAACGCGACTAACCTGGAAGAGGTGAGGGTACTTTTCCCGCATAGAGTCTTCAATTTCCCATGTAGCCGCTTCACGCTCGTGATTTGACCACAGGACCTTTACCATAGATATATCCTTCCGTCGTGTACTACGGACCTTCTTGTCCAAGATTCGAATCGGTTGCTCAGAGTAAGACAAGGATGCATCCAATTCTAAAGGTTCAAGATCTAAGACATGAGTGGCTGCGGCATGATACGGCTTTAACTGAGACACATGAAATAGATCATGTACTTTTTCCAAATAGTTTGGAAGGGCTAACCGATACGCCATTCTATCCACACGTTCCAATGATTCATATGGCCCTATGAATCGAGGGCTCAACTTTCCACGAGCACCAAAACGTACTACTCCGCGCATGGGTGATACGCGAAGTAATAGCTGCTCTCCCACGGTGAACTCTTCTGGTCGTCGCTTCAAATCCGCGTAAGACTTTTGATAATCTTGTGTCGCTTTCAAGCGATCCCTTATTAACTTCACTTTTTCCGTCATCTGGAACAACAATTCAGGTCCCAAGGTCACTGCTTCGGCGAAATCATCCCAATAAACCGGACTATGACAACGACGTCCATACAAAGCTTCGAAAGGAGCCATCTGTATGGATGCCTGATAACTGTTATTGTAAGAAAATTCGACCAGATCCAAGTGTTCATCCCATGACCCTTGCCATTCCATGGCAATAGCACGCAACATATCTTCTAATATCTGATTCGTCCGTTTCGTTGGCCCATCCGTCTGCGGATGGAAAGATGTACTATAAAGCAACGTAGTACCCATTGCCTGTTGTAAGGTTTGCCAAAAATGTGACAGATACCGTGTATCTCTATCGGACACAATAGTACGGGGCACACCGTGGAATCGCACGGCATACTTACTGTAAGCTCGAGCCAATTGTTCCATCCCCCAACGACAGTTCATAAGGATGAAACGTGCTGATTTAGTTAAACGATCAACTATGATCCATAATGCATCATTACCTGCCTTCGTCCGAGGTAACCCCACAACAAAGTCCATAGAGATATCATCCCACTTCCACACCGGTATCTTAAACGGTTGTAGTAACCCTCCTGGTCTCTTATGCTCACTTTTAACCTTCTGACAGATCAGGCAGCGCGAGACATATTCTGCAATATCCTTCTTCATTCCGGACCACCAAAACATTAACTTAAGATCTTGATACATCTTGTCACCACCCGGATGGACTGAAAATTTCGTACAATGCGCTTCGTCCAAAATATGTTCCTTCAAAGATTCCTCCCCCGTCGGCAAACACCAACGACCATTGAACCTCAAGCTTCCATCTACCAGAACAAAGAATCCCTCCGCTTTTCCTTCCTGTGCCTTTTCCTTTAACTTCAAAAGTTTCGGGTCTTTATCCTGGGAATTCAAAATTTCTTCAAAGAACGAAGGTCGAATAGCCAAGGCATTCAGACACCCCTGTAATTCACCTTTACGTACCACTTCCAAATTTAATCTAGCAAAATCCCGATGCAACTCTTCAATTCCGCCCAAGGCGGATAATGAGTGATTGGACTTCCTACTCAACGCATCAGCTACTAAGTTTGCTTGTCCCTCATGATATATGAACTCCAAATCATAATCTGTCATCAACTCTAGCCACCGACGTTGCCGCATGTTTAAATCGGGCTGAGTGTAGAGATACTTCAGACTCTGATGATCAGTGTAGATCCTACATTTGACGCCATACAAGTAATGCCGCCATATTTTGAGAGCAAACACTATACCAGCTAACTCCAGATCATGGGTAGGATGATTAACTTCATGTACTTTCAATTGTCGTGAGCAATCACCTTACGGTCCTGCATCAGTACACAACCCAAACCTTTCTTCGATGCGTCACTGCAAACATTATAATCCAACTTTGGGTCAGGTAAAGTAAGAACAGGGGCCGTAGTTAACCTTTCCTTCAAAGTCATGAAGGCCTGTTCACACTCATCAGTCCACACGAACTTCTTCTCTTTCTTCATCAACGAAGTCATAGGCCGAGCAATTCGTGAGAAATCTTTGACAAAACGACGGTAATACCTAACCAAGCCTAAGAAACTTCGTACTTTGGTGACATTCTTTAGTGACGACCAGCTTCGAACTGCCTCTACTTTCGCCGGATCCACCAAAATACCCTCTTTAGAAACAAAATGACCCAAAAATGATACATTTTCCAACCAGAACTCACACTTTGACAATTTTGGGTACAACGTGTTTCCTCGCAGAGTTTGCAGGACTAAACGTAGATGTTCCTCGTGTTCATTCCGGTCTTTCGAATAGACCAATATGTCATCAATAAAGACCACCACAAACTTATCCAAAAACGCACTAAATACTTGATTCATCAAATACATGAATGCAGCTAGAGCATTTGTTAATCTAAAAGGCATCACAGTGAACTCATAATGCCCATAACGGGTTCGAAAAGCTGTTTTATATATATCTCCTTCAGCTATTCTTAACTGGTGATAACCCGATCTTAAATCAATTTTTGAAAAGATCCCAGCTCCTCTCAATTGATCAAATAAATTGTCAATGCGGGGTAACGGGTACTTGTTCTTAATGGTCACCTTATTTAGTTCCCTATAATCAATACATAATCTCAAACTGTCATCCTTCTTCCTTACAAAAAGAACTGGAGCCCCCCCAAAGGGAATCACTAGGTCGGATATAACCCTTGTCCAATAATTTGTCAAGCTGAGACTTTAGTTCCTCCATCTCCTTTGGAGCCATACGATAAGGGGCCTTAGAAATCGGTCCCATCCCAGGCACCAAGTCTATTGTGAAATCAATTTCCCGTTGAGGTCGCATGCCGGGAATTTCATCAGGGAAATTATCTAAAAATTCATTCACCACCGCAATATTCTTAGGATCTTTCTCCTTTTTCCCCACTTGGCTGATATGACATAAGTACACAGGGTGTCCTTACCTCATGAGTCTTTGCAATTCTAAGGTCGACACCAAATTCGTCCGGGGTCCTTTCTGAAATTTCCGATATCTAACCTTCCCCCTCTTGGTCCTTCTAGCGACACTCTCTGCTCCCTACATTCTATAGTGACTTTATATTTTCCTAACCAGTCCATCCCCAAAATGACCTCTAAGCCTTCCATATCTAACACATACAAGTCACTAGGAAAGATGACCTTCCCTATTCTTAAGGGCACTTCCTTATACAATCTATCACAATTGTACAATCTTCCCGATGGAACGGCCACTGTACAAGAAACTTTTTCAAATGTTCCTAAATTCAACTCCTCTACTTTACTCTTTGCAAGAAATGAACATGTAGCTCCCGAATCAAATAATACATTCACAGCTATTGAATGAATGGCGAACGTACCTGTAACCACATCCGTCACCTGGTCAGTTTCTCTTGCACTGACCGCGGATACTCTTCCATTAGCCGGCTGTGCATTCATTCCTCCCACTTGATTTCCCCCACGATGCATTTCTGACTCTTCAACTCGGTTCCCATCTATCCGGCCTTGTCCCCCATTAAAAGGCCGCTGAAACCTCTGACCAGCGTTGCCACGATTTCCATTCCCGTACTGTCGGCTGACTTGACTGCCGGTGTTGTTTGAATTCTGTTGCCGGTGCTGCCCACCCGGCTGTTGACTTCCACTCCCTTTCTTGATGTAGCATTCATAGTCCCTATGTCCCCTTTTGTGACAAAAATTACATTCAACCAAATTCCCATCACAATCCTTTCCAGGATGGTTTCCCCTGCATCTCATACAGAAATACTTCCTTTCATTGCCATCTCGGTCTAGCAATGGCTTAGCAGGCTTCGCGTCTCCCTTAAACCCAAAATTTGTACTAGACCTACTTCCCTGAAAATTTTCGAAAGTTTTAGCTTTCTTATGATAAAAGTCCGACGAACTCCCTGATGTCTGGCCTACAATCTCCATCCTCTTCTCAGGGACCTTACCCTTCTCTTTTTCCTTCTCCTTCCTCAGAATGTTCCCTATTTGAGACGCACGCTTGTACATCTGTTCCAGGGTGTTATAGCGGTCTCTCTCAATATGTTTTTGAATGTCATATGACAATCCCAGTTCAAATCGTTGTACTTTTTTCTCCTCAGTGGGAACATTGTCAGGACAGTACTGAATATATTCCATAAACTTTCGGTAATATTCATCAACAGTCATGTCTCCCATCTCCAAACGAGCGAACTCGTTTGACTTATCCTTTCTCCCGTGCAAAGGGTAGAATTTCTCTCGCATAGTCCTTTTAAACAAATCCCAATTAAAGGCTCCATCAGCTTGTTCTAATAACCCAAATCTACTATTTGCTCTGATACCATGAAGAAAATCATAATGTGGAAATAAAAATTGATTTTGATTTTGAATACTTGATTTGTATTGAATGAATAATGGTAATTACATTAGGATATATACACAAATTAGTGAAGTAAATATACAAAAGGAATAAAATAAATAACAAGTTTCCTAAAGTATATTTAGGAAATATTCTATGTTCCTACATATTAGGCTGTGATAATTCGTCACATAATTTCACTGCGGTCCACTCGTATGGACACGGGAGACCCGTGGGCTCGGGCCTACAAACCCACGAATCAAGAGCGTTGACTTGCACATATACTTGGTGAGGTTCATTGTTTCTCAAAACATATGGTAGTATGAAGATTAGTTTATCCACTATATATGCAAGTCAACAACCCACTATTTTATTGATGTGAGATCTTTTCTTATATGTGAAGTATTTTCAACAGTATAATTTTGACCTAAATTCAACCCATTATTAATCACATTATATCGGTAGACCTATTTTAATTAATTAGGTCTAAAGTCTCAACAAAACTCACTTATTTTCGGTTAAAATCAAGTCGAATTAACAGGTCAGATCAATTTTTGCCAAATCAAGGTTTGAGGTCAGTTGAGGTTAAAATTATTTAGATTTGAGAAATCAACTTTGTAATTAAATATGGAGATTATCAAATGTTAATTAAATATAAAAAACATAAACAATAAAAGAAATTATTTAAAAAAGTATTTTGTTTGTCTAATTTAATTAGGATTAGGACTCAGAGTAATAAACACGACTTGAGAATTGAGATTTGAGGAATCAACTTTGTAATTAAATACTCAAATACTGTTCACTCTTCAGATTTCAGACTGCTACTTCTGTGCTTCCACAGTTGAACTTGTGTTGTGGGCTGTGGCTATTTTCTCACCTCTTTCTCTTCATCTACTCTTTACTCTTTAGTGTATATTAACATTCTTCTTCTCTTTTTCCCTTCTTCCCTTGTTGTTTTTCATCCTCTTTATTCTAATCTTTCTTCTTATAGCAACCACTTTTTTCTTCTTCTTTGTTTTCATTTAAAAGTTCCATTCTTTGTAGAATTAATGCAAAGTTAAGGTACAGATACATGTTTTTAAGTTCATATCTGTGGTTAAAATCTGAACTTTATGCTAAAATCTGTTAATTTTTAGCAGGTGTTCATTGAAATTTCACGCCCAAGAATAGATCCTAGAAGACCCTTCTTGGGGTTTTAGTCTTTTGTTGATTTTTTTGGGTTTTGGTACTTTGATTTCAAAATGGAAGCAGAAAATGAAGAAGTGAATTCTAAAATGAAGGATTATGAAATGATTGAGCAAATTGGAAGAGGGGCATTTGGGACTACTTTTCTTGTTATTCACAAAACTGAGCAAAAGAAGTGAGTTTTTTTATCACTAAAATGCTCTTTCTTTACCTTTTTTTTTGATAAATTTTGCTAAATTTTTGTCACTTTAGTTATGTGAAGGGCTCAAATGAGTTCTTGTAAAGATGATTAGGGTGTATATTCGGGTGTTTTGATGGGTTTAGGATATGATATCTCGAGTTGGATTAATTTTTGTTCTTGTGTATTAAATATATTGATAATCTGATTTGATTTTTATATGCCCTCTATTTTGGGCCGATTCGAGTTTTAATCGGAATTGGGTCAATTTAGACAACTCTACCAAGCATTAGGTGCTGAAAATTGGTCAATGGCCTTGAAATGCTATGAAAGTTTGTCAAAGTATTTTTTTTAAGAAAATTATGTTGATTTTGATGAAATTTTCTGTCGGTGGTAATTGGGTTTCTGCCCATTTTCTGGTAGGTATGTATTGAAGAAGATAAGATTAGCTAAGCAAACTGAGAAGTTTAAGAAAACAGCTCTTCAGGAGGTGAGTAGTTCTTTGATTCTCAATTGTACTTGTTTTTTTTGGGGGGAATTTGAGTAGTTGAAATCTTTGTGCTTTAAGGACCAAATTGATTGTATTTTCTCTACTTTTGTTGCAAATTGTTGACCAAAAGCTACAATCTTTTGGAATGTTTTCATATTGGTTGTTGGAGGTTTGATTTTTTGAAATACAAGTGCTTTTCATGCTAAAGTACCCAACAGTTTTACTTTTTGGCTCAATCATGTTTTCTATGCAGATGGAGTTGATTTCCAAGCTAAATAATCCATATATTGTTGAGTATAAAGATTCTTGGGTGGATCAGGTATATATATATGTGGAGAAACTACATAATTATTGGTATCAATAATGCCATTTTGTCCATTTGTGATACTTTTAGGTAGTATAGCTATGGAAATTAAGTGCTGGTGCACCATTGAACCACCTTATGACAACATTTTATTGCCTCGACACCGTTAAGTGGCTCCCACCAAGGTGGGGTTCGGGATGAGATGTATGTAACTTAAACCTAACCCTTTTTAGTGAGAACATGGGGTTGTTTTTGATTTACCCTTGGTAGCAAACAACATTTTCAAGTCTAGATAAATACAAGTGCATGATTTTATGAGTTATTTTAATACAATCCATTATAATCCAAACTATTCTAACATAATTCGCCGTTAATTCGCCTTTTGAATTCACGAGTCGCTCAAAATGACCTTATAATAGCCTAAAATCTACCATAATTCGCTTTTTTGATTCGTGATTCGCAAAGAGATTAGAGAATCATGTGACAATGATCGAAACCAAAAAATTATAAATCTTTGGCTCAATCAACAATGAACCACCTCTAAATTTAGAATTTTGAATGTAGTAGTAGTTAAAGCCATTGCTTTTGTGTTTACTAATTCAATTTGAAACTAGTTTGCTGGAGAAGTTCTTCAACGATATTGTAATGACTTGCAAATATGGTGTTCATTCAATCGTTTCCTCTTTCACTGTTGTAGGAATGTTGCGTATGCATTGTGACCAACTATTGTGAAGGAGGTGATATGTAAGTAGTTAGCATCCTTATGCTTTTGTGGTTTAAAAACAGGTTACAGTTTCAAGTTTCATATGACTGGCATAATAGTTTCAGTACCCACTAATCATTGAACATTTCTACTAGTCCAATAAATTTCGTCCTCCCTGCATAAGTTACTTTTTTTTCGGCTTATTTTCAATCTTACATGCATGTTTATGACATGAATTCACAAGATCAAATAATCGTATCCCATTTGTGTTAGAAATGTGGATGCACACGCCATCTGGAAGTATGATGTATTACAAATAATAATGCGATAAATAAAACTACAAATACAAGATGATGTTTGTAGTGTCTCCTTTGTGTATGGCAACGGACTCTTTGCTTGAATGAATTACGAATTGAACGAAAACACCGTGGAGAAGATTAGTTTGCGACAATGAACGTCACCAGTAATCTTGATATAGATTGAAGGCGACTACGATACTTTCCTTTTGTGATATTTCCCCCGTAAAGGTACTTGGGTTATGAGACTGAAAATTCACAACGAGATACAATCAATCACATCAACCGATTTGTACGAACCGATTGAACTAAATGATTATGTGTTTTTGTAGAGATTAAAATCAGAAAACAATAAAAGAGTTAATTACTCTCTTCTATGAACCAAGAGATTGAGAGAAAGATGACATAAATTAATTTTAAAAGATGTAAATGATTTTCATGCACTCACTCTTATTTATAGAGTTGAAGTGACATATGGATTCATCCAAAACCATACATCAATGATAACCGATGACTATCAGTTATTTATGACGTAAAACATTCATTCATAACAACACTTTACTCCATGAAACAAAGCTTCATTTCACACATAGAAGCACTGTTCGGAGGTGCTCGAACGAGCATGACCCAAATAACTTTCCAAAAATTTTCTGACACGAAAATTCAAAAGTGCTCGAAAGAGCAAATGCCAAAAACATCAAACAGAAGGTTTTCAAGCAAACTGCTAGGCTAGAGCAGCAGTGCTTGAACGAGCCACAAAGTTCTCGAACGAGCATCACTATGCTTGAACGAGTAGCATGGCCCAGCTCCATCATTTGGTTATCGTTACATTGTTTCTTAGTTTATAGTTTAAGCCTTTGGATAAAGTCCTACGCGCTCTAAATACTCAACATGATGGGTCATATAATGGCAAAGCCATACGTGGAAGTATGATAGACCACGTTGATAAGAATATTTTTTTTGTTTTTGTTATGTAGAACTTTTCCATGAAGGAGGTCGTGCTATTTAGTTCGAGCTTGGCCTTTTATGATGTCAACTAAGAGGAGAGTTAATGGAACTCAATCTTGTATGTTGAATTGCTTATTTCGCAATTCATGACGTCACTTCCTATTCATAGAAATGAGTTGCTGATTTAGTTGCATAAAGTTCATATTTTTATTATTTTGCTTCCGAACCAATGTAACATATTTCGCCAGCTAATTCGCTTTTGAATTCACAATTCGCTCAATTTGCCGAATAGCCCCTAAACTGACCATAATTCGCTTTTTTCGATTCACGATTCGTGAGGAGATTAGCGAATTATGTGACACTGATCCGAACCTTTCTTTGTCGATTGTAACACTAGATTCCTGGAATAGCTTCCACTACATTTTTTTCTTTCTCCTTAGTTGAATAGATCATGCTTGTAACATTAGCAGAAAGCTTTCTCTCAAAGGTGTTTCTAGATTAATTTTTCCAACAATCTAGTGAACGTCTTTGAAACCCCTCGTTTTGTGAAGTTTTGTTTTTCAACGAGTTATAGTAACTGTATTTCTGCATACGACCTACAAATGAATAAATTTTGGGCTAATTTTCTGTATGATTAGGGCCGAGATTATTAGGAAGGCTAAGGGCGGACATTTTTCAGAGGAGGTAAGACAGGATAGTTCTTTAATTAGTCTTCCTTATATCACTTTATCCAAAACTTATTTTGTTTCCCTAACTGCAGCGAGTCTGCAAGTGGATGACTCAGTTGTTGCTAGCTGTAGATTACCTGCATTCCAACCGCATTCTTCATAGAGATCTTAAGGTTGGTGAATTGAACGTCTTTTCGTTTCTATTTTGCAAGGCGACAAAGCATCACCGTAGTTAACTAATACAGTTGTTATAATCAATTTTTGTCAGTGTTCGAACATATTCTTGACAAGGGAAAATGACATTCGGCTTGGTAAGATAAATTGTCTTTAAACCCGTCTTTTCTTACGACTTATATATGTTGTACGGTTGTATCCTCTTCTGGTTCAACGTAAATAAATGTGTGGTTTCATTAGATGATTTGTTGACTGTACCCCGCACAAATTTGTGTGCGTGCTTGGTGGATACAGGTGACTTTGGACTGGCTAAATTTCTCAAGCCTGATGATCTTGCTTCCTCGGTATTGACTTTTGACTTTTCCAATCGACACACAATTTCCCAACACTTAGTTAGCGTTGCTGATAAACGGATTTTGGTTATGTCTTGTTATGCGTAGGTTGTTGGTACACCCAATTACATGTGTCCTGAGCTCCTTGCCGATATTCCTTATGGCTATAAATCCGATATATGGTCACTTGGTAAGCAGCAGTATCATTAGTGTACTTTAAACTTCGATATAGCGTTACCTCATTCGAAATTATTTTGTTGCTTCAGGCTGTTGTATATTTGAGATTGCTGCTCATCAACTGCCATTCAAGGCTAATGTAAGTCTTATTCTAAATTACTTAAATTGTTCAATATAGTTTTTTAATACCAAGAACCATGGTTGAAAAATGCGGTAACTGTTGCAATCGCGCACTGCAATGCAACCTTGTTTTTCACTTATGCCAAGAACAGTGTAGTTAATAGTTGATAAACAGTGGACTAATTTTGAGATTTATCTGGTGAAATGAAACAGGACATGACCAGTCTGATCAACAAAATTAATCGATCGATTATGTCCCCGCTCCCGATCATGTACTCTTCCACATTGTAAGTATCTCAAAATCCAATAACTGACCCGGGGGTTTTGGTTTTATTTGACTGCACGCATTTCTCCTGCCCTCTTCCTTGAGTGAGTACAGGTATGATTTGTCCGTTACCTCTCCCCCTGGACCTTGACTTTGTGCGGGATGCTGGGTTGATGACCATGACCGTGATCATTCAAATTAGCTTCTTTTTCTCCCTATTGCTTGTTTTTATACTATGGAATATATTGTCAAGTTTTATTCACAATATTTTCGTTTTGTCCAGAAAACAAATTATAAAGACCATGTTAAGAAAATGCCCGGAGCATAGACCAACTGTGAGTTTTAGCATCTTATCTACTTGTTATGATTTTTTGCAAGTTGCGATTCTTGGATCCTCTTGACATACGGTCTTTAATACTTTCATCGTTTCACGTCATCCTTCAGGCTGCGGAGATTTTGAGACATCCCCATTTGCAGCCATATCTAGTTCGGTGTCGTGCAGCTTCTCCGTCTTATCTTCCAGTCAAGTCTCCAAACTCGAAGGAGAAGACAGCTCGGAGACTTTCATCTGGTAAACCTAATCGGGGCAAGGATGGAAGAGAGCGAGAGCATAGAACAGTGAAGCCATATCTGGAACAATGTGACAAGGTTAGTAATATTATTCCCATGAACCAGCAGAACTGTGACAAATCATCGACATCTGCTACCTCGGAGGAAAACCTTGAAACAAAAAGGGTTGATCCGGTGAGCTACTTAAAGGATAGATGTGACACTAGTGAAAGTTCCAAATGTGAGTCTTCAGGCAGTGAAATGATCATGTGCAGCGCAGCCGAGCTTAGTGACTTGAATGCACCCAAAAGCACTGCAGAAGAAACTACAACGCGCACCTTGTTTAATAATGAAACACTTCAAAAATGGGTAGATGTTAATATCGAGAATGTGGACAAACTCGATCTACTCGAGCTTTGTGACATCCAGGATCTTACAGAGGGAATCGTAGAAATCTTACCCCGTAACAATGGAAATATGTCGATACCTTGCGAAGAACTTGTTCCTTCTCACAAATCTCCCGTTGATGAAATTTCTACATTTTCGGCTACTCAAACTGAAGATGTTGAACTCGATTCTCTATTGAAAATGGAAATTAGTGATATCGGTAAAGAAGATCGGCCTACAGAGAAGTCTACGCCGTCAGAAAATGACAATCAACCTACGGAGAAGTCTATGCCATCAGAAAATGGCAATCGACCTACGGAGCAGTCTATGCCATCAGAAAACGGCAACGGCAATCGATCTACAGAGAAGTCTATTCCATCAGAAAATTGTACCGAGACACTCAACACTAGTTGTTCATCAGAGTCTGGTAATGGCAATGATGAAACAATCAATCCAACAGCAGCAGAAATTTCATTGCTGAACAGGACGCTCACAGCAATGAGTGCAGAGCAAAACAACGGCGAGGGCGAAGTACCAGGCCACCAAAGGGCCGACGCCTTGGAGTCTCTGCTCGAGTTATGTGCACGATTACTTAGAGAGGATAAACTCGACGAACTCAATGGTATTCTGAGACCCTTTGGAGAGGAAACTGTATCTTCCCGGGAAACTGCAATATGGTTGACGAAAAGCTTAATCGCTGCACATAAATCTGCAAAAGGTACCTGAACTTATGTTATAACACACTATATGGTTTCCTGTCTTTAAATATGTGATCTATAGGAACTTTATGTGTGCGTGTGCATGTATATTTACGAGGGTGTGGTTTCGTTGAATGAAATTGTGAATTTTTTGTTACGAGCTTGCGGGTTTAAACTTTTTGATTGAAATTGTTGTAACTTGTAAAGAAATGGTTGTTGCTTGTAGTGTCTGATGATGAAATATTGTGCTGTAATCTTTTGCTGAGATCAATATGTATGAATGTGTCATACAGAAATTTTCTGTTCTAATGCAAGGCATTTCCTTGAAAGTCAACATTTGGTCGAAGGTATTACTACTACAGTCTCTAAACTTTACATTTGATCACAAATATTACTCCCTTCGTCCATCTGATATAACAATATTTGACTTAATATGTGAGAGCTTTTTGAGTTAAATAGTAGTATTTACTTTAGAAGTAAAGCAAAACAACTAAAATTTATATAAAGAGGTAAAGTATTGTACATGTATGATCTAGGTGAATTCAGGGTATTAGTATAGGATGGGGCTGAACATTCATGCATGTGTGCTGAACTAAATGATCTATTATTCTTCTGTGTTATATGTTATATACTATTAAATATATATAAGGTTTTTAATCAACTGACTCGTATAATGGCCTAAGTAGACCCGAGTCTAGATTATAAAAGCTAATTATTTGGGGTGGTGGAAATACAATTATTATCTAGATTCTAAGTTTGCTTTCCGGATGTCAGGCCTCTTTTTAGAAAGTTTGCATTTAAATTCTATTTTGCATCTAATTTAGAGTTGGGACACACCAGAAAAAATCAATGCTTTGATGAAAAAAGCACACATAACATAAATGATGTCTAGGATACCTCTTATTAATTATTTAACAATAAATTCAAAAAATATCATTCACAATGCATGATCACACACTATCAAGTTTAAAGTTTCCACTTTTAATAGAAACACCAACCCGAATATATGAAGACCTGACTCAAGCGCTCGCAAACTCTAATTACTTCCTATGTATCCTCCCCATATTCTAATGCTGGTTTTAGTTCCTACATAGCCCACAATATTAGTAAAAGAACCCTAGCTAAGGTCATTAGGTGTTCCAATCCCATGTATCAAACAGAAAAACACGAATATACCCCCGAACTAGTCTGCTCAAACAAGTAAGAGCATCGGTTGAACGATCAGACACAATACGCTGCTACTGGTAGGGGTGTGCAAAAAAATCCGATCCGGATTACCCGGTATCCAGTTTTCAAAACCGGATAATTCACCCGGCTTTTGTAAAGCGGATAATCCGGATCGGGTACCCAGTTTTTAAACCGGGTACCGGATCCGGATCCGGGTCACATATTTTTGGAAACCGGGTACCCGGTATCTGTTTTTTTTTTTTAATTACTTTTTCATAAATAAAATAATAATGGTGTCTATTAAGCTAATTTTGGGTTGAATCTTAATATAATTTATCTCCCGTGGATAAATTTTTTTTGTATAATTGTTCTTACTTAAACCAATGTGTAACAATATTATTCTTGAATTTTCTTCATTTTTCTTTTATGACTAATTAACCTAAATATTTTTAAAGAGTTAGTATTTGAATTTTATGTAAAAAAATATTTTAAATAAAAATAGAGATAAAAACGCATAGTTGAACCAAAAAAGACAAAAAAAATAAAAAAATAAAAAAACCTTCTAAGAAAACCGGGTATCCGGTTTCCGACCCGATTTAAACCGGGTCGGAACCGGATCACAATTTCAGGTACCCGAAAAAGCGGGTACCCGGATTTCCGGATCCGGGTCGACCCGGTACCCGGTTTTGAACACCCCTAGCTACTGGTGTCTATTGCAGGTGTTGTTGTTGGGCTTGGTCTGAGACACCCAATTAGACACCCAATCCGCATGACTTGACATAAGCTTGACTCTAACTAGAGCATTATTCGCCAAAATTTCACCTGAATTTAATATGATTCGACCTAAAGCGATCCAATTAAGAAAAACTCACCCTATGTCAACAAGAACTCAATTACCTCTAAGTGTAACCAATTTGAACCCAATTTGGTTTTGTTCACCTTTATTTTGACCCATACTTAACCTTGACCTAAATAGATATTACTGGATTATTCACTCAAAATCAAAATGACTTGGACCATATATAATTCAACCTTTTAAGACACAAAATACTCAAACCCTCAAATGTTCTTGATCTCAATAACCTCATTGTAATTGATATCTACTACAAGAAGATAAGTATGCCAAAAAACCACTTGTCAGTAACCTGCATCCTCTTCAAATGGTGGTCTAACACTAGTAAGAGTAATCTGAGTGTAATTCTAATTTGTATTTGACCCCACCCGAGAGCAACCTATGCTGGTAAGAAATTAAACAACAAGTCTTGTATGTGATCGTCTTATCATGATACAAACTTATATAATTAGTCCATTTATCTAGTTGATCATTTAAGATTGTAAGTGATAGCTTTAAGTTTATATATAAGTATCACTCTAAGACTATAAGAAGTAATCACTTAAAAACTGTAACTGATCACTTTAAAGTTATATATGATAACTTTAAAATAGTAAATGTACATTGAGTCAATCGAATAAAATTGGTCTCATTGTGAGACTGTCCCATATAAAAATTTGTGTAAATTAAAAGAATAGAAAATAAAATCCAACATGTATCAAACTAGTAAACAAGGTGGACAATTTGTTGAAAATAGGAGAGGTTGATTCTATAAAAAATTTGTGTACAAGAACATAATTCAAATTGCAATACCTTGGTAGACAAGTAGCCATACAGTATTTTGTAATGTACTCTAATGTAGAGATTGACCTTACAACCATGCAAGCCTACATGTGTTTACAAGAAAGCCTAAAAACAAGAGTACTCCTTAAGTGAAGTCTTTTTATTGGTACACCATTAATAATCCTTTTCTATGTGTTTTAGTCATCAATTAACCTAATTTGACATAAAAAAGTGCACACCTTATCTATTAGAAGTATTTCTTTGAGAATGTACCAAATTATACTAATTTGTCTTTTAAAGGAATTCCATGCAAACAAATTAAATTTCTCATGAATGGTAGTTAATAGAAGATAAAATGGTAAGAAAATACTCATAAATTAGGTCACAATGTAGAACAAAGCTTGTGTTTTGCAAAATAATAAATAAAATACAAAAGTATTTTTTTAGGCTGAGTAAATTTTAAATGGCACAAATTCTTAATAAGACGGTCTCATGGTAATACTATCTTTATTGGTTGACCTATATACATTTAGTTTATTAAAGTGATCAATTATAATTCTAAATTAACCAATTAGAGAAATGCGCTAATTATATAAATGGGCTCTTCTCATGGTGAGACGGTTTCGTACAAGATGAATTGTTTCAATGGACACATAAAAAAAGTTGAAATTATCTATGTATTTTCAACGGATAGATGATAAGTTGAAATTACCTTATATTAGAAATAGTTATAATTCAATTGCTACACAAATTAGTGGTGCTTGGAAAATTTAGTAGATTGACTAAATTAAGTAAATAATTTATGCCTTTAGCTAAGAGGGTCGATGATACATATTTCAAATGTTAATCTCTTAGAACCAAAAGTGTATCCATGCATAGACTTTAGGATCACTCTAAAACTAACAACACAACAAACAAATTAAGTCTATGTAGCTAGTTTCTTTTTTACCTAATCATTTGGGATACATCCTATTTAAGGTTCTTCTATTATTGCAAGTTTCATAATCATTCTCATAATATACTACTAGTCTCAATTAGCTTCTTAGTTTGCCAACTATGGCAACTTTTCCCAAAATTTTGGTCATTGCTATTTTTAGCATGGTGTGCTCGTTGTTTTGGAACACTAATGTTGTTGATGCAACTAACACCGGCATCACTAGGCACTACAAGTTTGATGTACTTGAAAAAGCTTTTTAGATTTATAAGGGTTTATTTGTTTGGAAAATGGCCGTCGGCCGGTGTTGTTTGCTGGTTTGACCAGTTGGAAGTATTGGCTGATTTGTTAGCTGATAAGCCAACTGTTTAAGCCAACTGATATGAACATGTATGATATTTTTACTCCTCTGTCCTATTGAGATTGTTATAACACCTATTAATGTGAGCTTTTGAGTTTAACTACAGCAATCTCAGTGGAATGGAGGATGAGTTGTTGACTGTTGATTTTATATATATTAAAGAAAAAGTGAGTCAAAAATTCAAGAGTGAACGAAAAAGCTAGACTTTTGGTTTTGGCTTAAAGGAAAATTTTTTTACTAAGCCATTATACCAAACACTTTTTATAGTTGTTTGACCACCTAGTTAAAAAGTCAAAAGTCAAAAAAAAAGCCAATGTAAAAACCATTTTCCACCCACTATGTTATTGTTGAATGCAACACTGAAATAACCTATATCTAACCATTGTGTTTGTAGATAAAGCTACAAAATGTGACAAGATTATGCCATACCAAAAGCATTGTGACAGTAAACGGACAGTTTCCAGGGCCTCGAATCGTTGCTCGAGAGGGTGATCGACTTGTTATCAAAGTCGTCAACCATGTCCGGAACAACATTTCCATCCATTGGTATCTATTACTCACCTTTCGTCGTTGCAAAGTTAGCATTATAAATCTTGGTTGATACAATTTAAAACTAATCTGCGTGACTGTATAAATAGGCATGGAATCAGACAGCTACTGAGTGGATGGGCAGACGGTCCAGCATACATCACACAATGTCCTATCCAAACCGGACAGACTTATGTTTATAACTTCACCATTATTGGGCAGCGAGGGACACTTTGGTGGCATGCTCACATTTCGTGGCTAAGATCAACCCTCTATGGACCTATCATTATTCTCCCAAAACGCGGTGTTCCTTACCCTTTTTCTCAGCCTTATAAGGAAGTTCCACTTATGTTTGGTAATGCGTGTAGCTCATATTATACTGCTATACCCTATGTTACTCGGACTCTTCATTTTGCTTCATGTAACCATGTCCGATCCTTGATGCTCAGACATTGGTATGGCACTTAGACACTCCAAATTAGGCGGAAAATTAAATATGTAGACGCATCCGACACTTGAACACGTACCAGTATCTGACACCAGCACCCAAGTCCAAGTAACATAGGCTATACCGATTTCTAAGTACATGTTTTAGTTCTAATTTGTGGTTGGGAATTGCAGGAGAATGGTGGAATGCGGATCCTGAAGCAGTGATTGCGCAAGCATTGCAAACAGGAGGCGGCCCAAATGTATCGGATGCCTACACCATCAATGGCCTTCCTGGACTATTATACAATTGCTCCGCAAAAGGTATCTATCTATCTATCTATACGTATATATACATACAAAAAAGTCGATGATCATGTATTCATGTATGTGCAGATACATTCAAGTTGAGTGTAAAACCGGGGAAAACTTACCTCCTTAGACTGATAAACGCGGCACTAAATGATGAACTATTTTTCAGCATAGCAAATCACACTCTTATCACAGTGGATGTAGATGCCATCTATGTTAAGCCCTTCGAAACAAATACAATTATCATAACACCCGGTCAAACCACCAATGTTCTGCTCAAAACCAAGCCTTATTATCCTAATGCTGACTTTCTTATGATGGCTCGGCCTTATGTTACTGGAAATGGGACTTTCGATAACTCAACAGTCGCGGGAATCCTTCACTACAACCACCCAAAACAATCAACGAAGCTTCGTGTTTTTAAGCCCACATTACCAGCTCTAAGAGACACATCTTTTGTTACTAATTTTACTAGTAAACTTAGAAGTCTAGCAAATGCAGAGTATCCTGCTAATGTACCTAAAAATGTCGATAAACATTTCTTTTTTACGATTGGGTTAGGAACAAACCCGTGTCCAAAAAATCGAACATGTCAAGGCCCGAGTAATAAAACCATGTTTGCTGCAGCTGTTAACAATGTGTCCTTTGTTATGCCTTCAAAAGCTCTTCTACAAGCCCATTTTTTGCATCAAAATAATGGGCTTTATTCCACTAGTTTTCCCTCCTCACCTTTAATTCCCTTTAACTACACCGGAACGCCTCCTAACAATACGATGGTGATAGACGGGACTAAGATGGTTGTTCTTCCTTTCAACACGAGTGTCGAGCTCGTGTTGCAGGATACAAGTATACTTGGGGCTGAAAGTCATCCCCTTCATCTTCATGGGCTCAATTTCTATGTGGTTGGTCAAGGATTTGGAAATTTTGATCCTAATAAAGACCCTGCTAAGTACAATCTTGTTGACCCTGTTGAGAGGAATACCGTTGGAGTTCCTGCTGGTGGGTGGGTTGCTATTCGTTTCCTTGCTGATAATCCAGGTATAGTAATATTCATATCCTTAAAATATCAATCTGACTCAAATATTGTTGGGATGGTTTATCCCACGTCGATGAATTAAAGATAGTGTGCACACTTTATAGTAGAGCTCTTTCACTCATTCTCATATGGTTTTGGGATGATGTGTATACAGGAGTTTGGTTCATGCATTGCCATTTGGAAGTTCACACAAGCTGGGGATTGAAGATGGCTTGGGTTGTGGAAGATGGAAAACATCCTAATCAAAAGCTGCCACCACCACCACAAGATCTGCCTAAGTGCTAGATGTTGTTTTGTGACAACAGACAAGTTTCTGACTAGAGTCTCTAGCAGAGATTGATCGTGCATTTTCCCTGAATTGCTAACCCTTTACTACTCCGTACATTTTAGTTTGTCTTAAGTTTGAATTTTTTTTATTTTGTAATTTGTTTTCTCGTTTTATTTTCTTTTAAGATTCATTTTGAATGACACATAGTTATGAATTTTTTTTAATGCATGAGTGTAACTTCCATGTAAGTTAATTCGAAGGAAATATCTTGAATTGAATTTATCTATTTTACATTTTTTCCTAAGTAATATGCATTATTATAAAAAAACAAAAGGATTATGTTATTACAGTTCGTCTTGTATGAGACTGTCTTATCATGAGACGCCCATATAATTAGCTTATTTCTCTAATTATAAGTGAAATAATTACTTTAATAAATTAAAAGTACATGAACTCTTTTTATCTTTTATTCTGGATCAAAAATAAATGAGACCACCCTGAGTCAGTGTATGCAAGACTTATTCTTTATTCAAGACATACTCGTTAAAAGAGAATAAGAAGGTACCACACTTTGGTGGCCGGCATGCCCAAATTTCACATCAAAGTAATGTTTGTTTCATAGTAAAAGCTAATTCCAGTCTGTTTTTTATGTTGATGCACGAACATATGAGACTTTCTTTCAACAAAATCCTCATACTAAGACCCACAAACCAATCCTAAATGTGGGGAAAGTTATTACAACTATGCAACTAATGTAACTAGTTACAAAGGTACAATAGAACCAAAAGTAAATAGATCAACTAACAAGTCTTTTAAGTTTAGGTTTTTTGTAAATTACAGATTTGATGTTTATTTTTTGCGAATTATAGCCTTGAAAATATCAAAGTGTACACCATTCGAGTCAAGTGATCGTTGACCAACCCACATGACCTTTGATTATCCTAAATGACTGTTGACTATACTAATTACCTTTGACTTTTGTTGACCACCTAATCACCTTTGACTTTCCTAATTACCAAGTGTACCCTTGTGTTTTAGCATTTTAATGGTGTTTTTACCCATTATAACGATATTTTTTCAAAATACGGACGTCACAATTATCTTGATGGGATAACTCTTCCGGAAATTTGGTCGAAACAAGTACTTATTCGCCTATTTCATAGCACGTAAACCGAAAAAGATATCTAATGTCGTTTTTACCTATCATAACGATATTTTTTTTTAAAAACGGATGTCATGATTATCTTTATGTGATAACTTTTTCGAAAATCCGGTCAAGTACTTATTTGTCTTTTTCCCGACAGCTAAATCGAAAAAGATATTTAACGTCTTTTTTACCCATCATAACGATATATTTCCAAAAAACGGACATCGCGATTATCTTTATGGGGCAACTCTCCTTTAACATCATTTTCCATTTCTATATATGTCTTTTTCATGTTGCATCATTTTTATTTTTGAACATTGGCCTACCATTTTTTTTAATGTCATCCTTACATTCTAACTTTCTATTTATTTACACAATTCACCCTCTATTTTCATGTCTTAGCAAATATCTACGTTTTTCTTTAAACAAACAACTCACTCTCACTTTGCTATTATCCCAAAGATAGAGAAAAATATATAGTAAATGGTAATAAATCACAATCTACTACAACTTTTTGTGGCTTACAAGTGATGAAAAGGCATAGTAAGATCCCTAATGCCTCTCAAGGTTGGTACTTGGTACACATAAAGAGCAGCTGTCCATTACTTCCATTTGTTATTAGGTGTACACCCAAAACAATCCTTAAACTTAAAGGCAAACCTACCCTTATACAAGTACTTCATATAAACATCCCTAACTTCCCATATATGCATCTCATCTTCTAGAAATGGCATCAAACCATTTAATTAAGATTAGGGCTATAATGGTGCTAGCTACGGTCATGGCGGTCGTAAGCATGGTTATGGTTAAGGGTCAAGAAACGGGGACTGGGTTGTCCCCTTTGCCTGCAGCTGAAGCTGGAAATGGCTTTGTATTGCCAATTTCAGGAACATTGCTTATGTCTTCTGTCTTAATGTCTCTAATTGCTGTATTCTGAGTTTATATGGTTTTCATATATGCTTGTATTTTCTTTTGGTTTGCATATGGATGGACTACCTTATAGAATTCTTTTGGTTTCTTCTATTGAGTAATAATTGGTTCACTACTACATAATATAAAAGTATTACATATTCTACTATATATAGGTGTACTTGTCTATGGTTTATTGACATGATTGTGTAGAATATATGAGTCAAGACATTGGATATATATGTGTTCATTTCCATTTATTTTTGTTGATTTTTCTTTCACAAATTATCTTGGAGTCTCAACCGTCAGCTTAAGCTTTTGGTTGAGTTGATTCCTTGACATGGTATCAGAAGCCAATGTGACAAGAGGTCACGGGTTCGAATCTCAACCACCCCTCATTTAAAGTGGAATATTCAGCCCCTATGCGCATCCACACTTCTAGCCCAAAAGGCTCTCGTGTAAGGGGGTCTGTTATCATCATCATTATCATCATCTTACCCAGTGTATCCCGCTCATAGAAAAACGATGGACAAGATCTGGGGAGGGAAGGACGGCGGCAACTCATACCCATAAAGGAAAGCGCGACCAAAGGAGTCCCCCAACTTGAGAAAGATAAGAAGACGTAATTACACGAGAAAGATAAAATAAATACATATAAATAAAATAACATATATATGTTAGAGCCTCAACCATCAGCTTAAACTTTTGATTGAGTTGAAATTTTGACATTTTATATGTGAGTTAAATAGCTTATCTAACTCAAATTTTCTCTTACAAAAGTAATTATTTTTCATTTTGCTAAAAATAATGTGTTTTGTCAAAATTAATTTATTTCTGTATAGGTCTACTAGATTATGATCCATTAACAAATTTCTCACGTAAAATTTAGATTTGATTGGTGTATGTTTTGATTTTGGGTTGACTTTTATTGTTTGAATTAAGGTGAGTATTTGTTTAAATTGGTTCGATTAAGAATGAGCTTAGTGATTTAGTTTGATTCGGATCCAATCACAAAATTAAGCGAATATAAAATTAGTTTTGGTTACAACTTACATACAAGTATGGATAACATGCAAGTACAATTTGTTGTTTTGCACCGCATTTGTCCAAATTAAGACATATATGTAATATGAGTATGAATTTTGTTGGTATATGTGAGTATTAAAAGTATTATCCACTATAAATAATATAGACGTAATCACAATAGAATAAAAATCGGCCTTTTATAAGAAGTAGTATATGATTTTTAAGTATGAATGCTAAATAAATGATTGCGAATAAGTAATGATTCACACGTTTCTAATAGTGAATTAGTCCAAGAATCCCAAGTTTCCGGCTAGCCGTTTCAAAATTCAAGCCGTCCAACCTTAAGACAGCCACGTAATTGAAGATTTTCAATAGAGCTTTTAAGTTTTATAGCGAACATAATGAAAAATATTTGTATAATCAAATGTCACATTTATTTTTTGATTTATTTTTATAAATCACTCTTTGTTCGTATTTTATTCTCAATTTAAAAGTTAAAGTATAGCTTTTTTGAAATTTTATTTGATTTGTCTCTCAATTTAAATTTTTTTAATATCAATTTTTCGTCATTTTGAACTAAGCATAATTAGATATATTTAGAATTAAAGTGGTACAACGAAAAATGTGCGAAATCTAATTGGACATTTGATTTATTAGGAGGGAGTAATAAATACATGACTCGTTCAATCAAACCCGACCAATCAATCTAACATGGATGATTAAATACTGATTGACTTTAAAGCGAACCATCACAATCAAGCAAATGACTTTTATTTTATAAAATCAAAAAATATTCAAATGCAAATAAATTATTTTAAATAGCAAATGACTTTTATGTTTTGACACAAATTAAGAGTTAGTTATACATAAAAATCAATATATAATCTCAAACCTAACACCAAAGGTTAATAATTATATATTTTGTTAAACTTATTATACACTAAATGTCTTTTATTTAGAAATGATGAAAGATTTATTTATTGAAACTCAATGAGAGCACAATTGATAAAAAAATAAGATATATATATATATATATATATATATATATATATATATATATATATATGACATGAGGGCACCTAGATCCGCCCATAATTAAAATTACATATGATGTATGTTAATAAAACTCAATTGATAACAACATATTCTCTCAAACTTCACCTTATGTAACAGATTGACAGTCACTTAATGATATTTATATAATGAAATATTATTGTATTATAATATAATGATTAATCCATCCAAGATGTGTAATTTCCAAGCAACATGACATGTGAACTTCTAGAACATGATTGATTGTCACTCATCTTCTTAGCCCCAGATGATCATAAGCCAACCAATCTCTGTGACACTTTCAAGCTTGCACCAATCTGTCAGTCTTCTTGTGTGGGCCCCTTTTTACTCCTTTAAAAGCCCCTCTTCACCCAATTCCTTCATTCATATTTCATCTTCTCCAACAATTACCCAACTAATTACCACAAAAAAACACCACCATCTTTCTTATTCTCCAATTGATCATCAAGAATGGCAGGAGCTATTAAAATGAATGCATTAACCATATTTGTTGCTGCTGTTTTAGCAATAGTTGGGGCAGTAAATGGTCAAGATTTGGTTCCATCACCCGGACCCGCACCCGGACCCGCACCCGGATCAGGGATCTCTCTACCCGTTTCTACTGCTCTTATTGCATTCTCTCTTATTTTCTCCGTTTTTTCTATCATCTTCAAGCACTAATAACAGATATTCATATTCATATTCTATTCTTTTTTTTATGCAGTTTTTGTTTGATGTAAATTGCTCCTATTTATTTGATCAGATTCATACTCCATTATCTATGATTTGATCGCATTCATTATTCTTTGTATCAATTATTAATAAAATTTAAAACTTTTGACAATTTTGTTGAGCATTGATAAAATTATAGTTCTTCCGTTATATATTACTTAGCAACAATAGTAGATAATGCACTATTTATTCATCACTCTTAATTTATGATTAATTTTTAATTTACAAGTTTAAAAGATAGTCCAGTGGAATTTTGTTTTATTCGTCTCAGATTATTAATATAAAATTTTAATGATTTTTATTATCTATTATGAATATAAAGGATTAAACTAGTACATTAAACTGTATGAAAAGTCAAACAACCATAACTATTTTGTCAAATATCTCCTTAAACAATCGCTTATCTAGTTAACTTAAAAGCCAACAAAAACAAACATTAGTACTACAACTAGTCAAATAAGTCAACGAAAAATAGGCAAAAATACTAAAGCTAATGAAATTTGTAGATATTGTATTTCCAGGATTATATACTCGCATTTACAACAAGTTCAACCCTAATAATTTAACATATATAAAGATACATAATCAATAAAATTTTATTTAATTCATCTTGTAAAATTTGTCATAATTTACACAATTAAATACTTATTTTACTCCAGTAATTAAAAGAGTGCGTTTTAAATAACATGAAAACAATAAATTTAACAACTATTTAAGATAAGTATAATTTATTTTGTTAATTAATTATACACAAAAATTCCTAATCAATAATTATAATTTATAATCATTCTAAAAAGACAATACAAATAACAATAAAGTAATTAAAATAAAAAAAATTAGATCTTAAAAGTTTCATCCTATTTAATTCTTCACATAAGATAATTTATTAGTATTATAAATCACCGTTATGTACGGAGGATCAGATAAGCATTCCTAATGCCATGTACCAACCAATTGGTCATGAATCAATCCATTTGGCACCGCCCAAAATTTGGCCAGTTCATTATTTACCGGTTATCACTGTCGTATTACACATGTACTTTCAATTTTCACCAACCTTATTATTCCCTTGCATGCATCTCTTAATAAACGTATATATTAAGAAATAGTTTGTGAAGATGACAAATGAAACAGTTAATTCATTAAAGCTTAATATATGTTTATATTTACATTTTTCTCATGGATTGATTTAATTAAATGGTCCCGTAAAAAGACCGTCTCTTATAAGAATTTGTGCAAATAAAAAATGCGTGAATATATAATTGAATAATACTCCATCTTATTCACTATTTTTATCTTATTATTTGATTTATTAATACTATTTTTTAATTTGTATTTTATTTTTAATCTAATCTATAATTTAAAACATAATTAAATGGATATTCCATTCATTTCAATGGAAATTTTATTAAAATCAACATTTTATAAGTTTTAATTTAAAATAATTTGAGACATTTACGATTGAATATGTACATTGACAAACATACAAAACCAAATGGACCAATAATAGTAAATAGGAGAAACTATTAAAAAAGAGAATAAATACATAAAGAGAATAAAAGATATTAATTGTCAAAATAATGTATAATTAAATGACATTGCTTGAATTTGGGCAAATTTCAAATAACAAATAAATTTAATTTTAATTTTTATGTCTATATATATATATATATATATATATATATATATATATATATATATATATATATATATATATATATTAAAAACTAATTTATTATTTTATGCAAATTATTTATAAAAAATAAAATGGAGTCATATTTGATTTGGATGAATATAGAAAACTTAAAAGAGCTCTAAAGCAAAATCTTGGACCCATTCCAACGTTACTCCATGTCAATATAGTTGTCACTCTCAGGAGACTTAAGCAGCCAATATGGCTCTCAATAATAAGCCTTTATATATCTCTTTTTTACAATCTGTATTTTATTTGGTCATAGTATTTTGCTAGAAATTAACTATGATTTGTATCTAATATGATATTATAATCGGGTCCTATGAGGTCACACATATAAATAATCGATCGGATATATATTTACACCAAGAACATAAAATGCTTATTGGATACTTAAAGTATGAGGAGTTATACATAAATTGATTATATGTTTAATTGTGAATTAAAGCATGCACTTAATCATCATAAGTATTACTTGAAATGTGAAGAGTTACTAGTGGTTTATTGTGTGTTTTAATTAGGAATTAAAACAAACATTATTTATTAACATTAAGACATGTAAAGGTTACATGTAATGCTATATGAAGAGGTGATACATGGTGTATAAATAGATGCATTTTGTTTATCTTTTACATAAACATTATCATTTCGAGTATTCTCTACACACTCATATTCTCCACCTAAAAAAGTAATGAGAAAAGGGCTTTTTCTTATTCCGCACTAGCATGCGTGGTGATTTATTCGATGCTTGTGGACCAACATTAGAGGAACGACATTTGACGTTCTATTATCTCTATTTTGGTATATTTCATACTCGATTATATAACGTGGAATTCACACATCAAGGGTATGATATTCTTTATAATTGGTAATTCATATTATGATATACATGCTATTCTGTTTAGATGTTAAGAAATAGTTTCTTGTAATTCTATTTCACGCATCTATATTCCTACAGTATCTTCTGTTCCACTTATTTTACATTATTTGGGAAAATATTACGATTTATGAGAGTTTATTTATCTAAATGATGTAAAATGAATGTAATAGAAGAGTATTAATAATGTATTTGTAGTATATTTATCATTTGTTTCCATTATTTATGAATAATTCCAATGTCATTTACACATTTTTCTTTCTCTTGCTTGCGGATTTGGTTTTATTACTATCATACTACCTCCGTTCTTTTAATCTTGCTTTATTTGACCATTGTACATTATTTATTAGCAAATTTGACTCTTATATTGTCGTTAATTTATAAGTTAAAAACATAGCCATATAACATCTTGTTTGAATATTAATTTGTAGTTTCCATAGTTTTTGATAAACATAAATAGCGATATAAAGAATTGAAAACTAATTCATTTATAAGTTAAAACATAATTTATTTATAAAAAGCTAATCATAATAACTAATTAATTAAAAGATTTGGTGATTTTTGAACGAAAGTAAAGATAGCGAGTTATAATTGCTAACATGTGCATCTAGTTCATTTATAAGGTTGTGAGTTGTGACTTTGTGTGCAAACGACTAAAAACCCCTTTCGTGCTTACTTAGCTTGCAATCATAATTTATAAAGTGTCACCCTGAACTAATTAATTTGCATAGGATAAAAATAAATTTCAAAATACGTGAATAAGAAGAAAAAGTAAGATAATTGATAACACTTCGTTTTGACGAGACCGTCTCATAATGAGATTGTCAATTTAAGTCGGTCCAATTCGCTCGTGTAAGAATCTGGGTATTTTTTTGATTTTCTGAGCATTTTTCAATTTTGATCTTAAAGGTATCAATTTTGACCTTAAAGGTATCAATTTTGAAAATTGATACCTTAAAGGTCAAAATTAATAAATGCTCAGAGAATTAAAATGTTGTTACACATGCGAATTAGGCCAGCCCAAATAACAGTCTCATAATGAGATCGTCTTGTCCAAGTTTTGGTGAATTAATAAATGAAAATTGAAGAAAGAATATAGATTATGACCAAAAATATAAATGAGCTAAATTTATATATTGGGACACACTAAATTAAAAATGAGGCGAATTTCGTAGGGCCAAAGGAGTATGAAGTTCTTTTGATTTTTTTTGATTTGTTTAATATTTCTTAGGCTTAATAATTTGGAGATTAAAAATAAAAATTTAAAATAATATATGTTTAATTCAACCTAATTTTACTGACTTAACTGATTTTTACACTTAACTGATTTTTACTGATTGCAGTTATTTAAATTTTGCTAAACTTATTTTTAGTGAAATGATTAATAGAATTATAGGCAGAGAATTGAAATGGAAGGTTTTCAATTGTGATGGACTATTTAGGATATGTTTGGGCTTAATAAGCTAGCTTGTAAGTTTGGAAGTAGTTGAAGAAATGAATCACAACTCCATTAAAATAATTAATTGAGAAATTTATTGTTTATATTTAAAGTTATAACTAAAAATTATGAAAAATGAATATTTCATGTTATGAAAAATGCAGCCAAACAATAAAACAAGATTTCAATGATTAAATTTTAATATTCTTATATATTAATTAGCCGCAATATGTAAAATATATTAAAATGATGAACAATGTGATTTTTACTTTGAAACCCTTACTAGAAGTTGGGTATTGTGGATGCACCGGTGCAAAATCAAGAGGTATGATGGAAATCTTAGAGCCGATGAGCCCTTGTATCCCGTTTGAATCTTTTGGGTAATACACAAAATCTTTCCAAAAAAAAATTTGCGATTAGACGATTTAAATAAAATTTCACTTGCCTATATTTATTTTTGCACTTCAGCTGCAATGTATAATATAAACATGAACGATGAATAGTGTCAATAACTATAATTTAGAGAGTATTTCCAGACGAAATAAGAATATAATTACAATTTATAATATAATTACAATTAATAGCATAAACTTTTGCCTAAAATGGTTTATTTGTTTGAAAGTTTTTGCTGTCAAAAACAATGGACAGGAAAGGTTCAGCAAAGAGGGGCCGAATATGATGATGCATGCACGTTACAACTTACATGAAATGATGAAATGATCTTTGTTGGATGGCTTAGTCTTACAATGATTATTTCAATATACTTCACTCAACCCAAATACCAAATTAGTTGGTGAACCAATTCAATTAAATCGAAGTATTTCATTCGGTTCATTATATCATACTCCCTTCCATTCTTTTTACTTATTCTAGTTTTTTATTGGGCAAGTACATTTTATGTGCCTATTTCTATTTTGAGACCTGGATTTATAGGTGGTCTCCTCATTTTCTTAATATTAAAAATACTCAATATTGCATATGACTTTACTATTTTAGGTGGTCCCCTCATTTTCTTAATATTTGTATCCAAATCAAATAGGACAACTAAATTGAATTGGAGGGAGTATAATACTATAAAAATATCAGAAAGTTTCAAGTGTCATCTTCTAAGGAGGCATGAGAAATGCAAATTTTTCATAAGATTAAAAAAAACTAAATGGCATATTGATTGGAGTAATTTTTATTTGGTAATAGTATGAATAAAAGTGGTAATCAAATCATGCATTGTACGGTACTCTAAAAATGTTGAAAAATTCCAAGTGTCATTCTCTATGGAGGCATGACAAAGGGAAAATTTTCATTGGATTAGAAATAACTAAATGGTATATTAATTGGAGTAATTTTTATTTGGTAACAGTATGATTAAAAATGGTAAATGACTAAATTAAAACATATAACAATAATTAAGAAAATAAATATAGTAAATATTTTGACTTAATTTTTTTTATTAGGATGGGAAATAAAATCAGAAGATTATATGCACAAATATTTTGATTGAATCGACTCTAATTACTTTTGAGAGAACATAATATAAAGATTATCATAAGTTTATATTATTTGAATATTACATAATACAAAAATAGTAAATTAAATAATCAAAATGACAATTAAGAATATAAATATCGTAAATATTTTGACTTAATCCTTTTTATTAGGATGGGAAATAAGATCAGAAGATTATGTACACAAATATTTTAATTTAATTGACTCTAACTATTTTTGAGAGAACATAATATAAAGATTATCATAAGTTTATATTATTTGAATATTATATAATACAAAAAAATAAATTAAATAATCAAAATGACATTTAAGAAAATAAAAATAGTAAATATTTTGACTTAATCGTTTTTATTTGGATGGAAAATAAGATCAAAAGATTATGTACACAAATATTTTGATTTAATTGACTCTAACTACTTTTGAGAGAACATAATATAAAGATGATCATATGTTTATATTATTTGAATATATATTGGAAAAATTATAAAGAATAATACAATATTTTGTTAATTTTCCTACAATAATACCAACTATTGATTAACCATGAATAATATCAACTTAAAGGAGTGTTTTTTTTATAAAATCCCTAACATGTTAAAAATCAAACTATAGGTGATTGTAAGACAAAAAAATTGTTAAATTAGTTAATAAATTAAAGTTGGTATTATTCTAGGAAAAAACTTCCCTAAGTTGGTATTATTCATGATTAATCAATAGTTGGTATTACTGTAGAAAAATTAACAAAATGTTGTATTATGCACGATAATTTTTCCTATTATATAATACAAAAATAGTCAATTAAATAATCAAAATGACAATATGAATTAAATAAGAAAATCAATCATCAATTTTTGTTTGAATTTACAATTGATTTGATATAATAATAAACTAAGTTGAGATAGGTATTTTATTTTTAGAAGTTGATTAATAATTGAAAATTGAAACAATGAACAATACATATGATATTGACTAACTTAATCTAATTATTACCAATGTTAGCATATTAAAAATAAATATTAGCAATCAAATAATTTAATTTCAATACCAATTAGAAGAAATTTTTAAAAAGTATGATTTTTATATTGAGACTTTTATCAAGAAATATAAAATAAAATCAATGATTGATATATAGTATAATAAAAAAAAATCTAAGTATTAACAATTGAACATATTACACCTAATTTTATATGTAATTTTATTTTAAAATGAGATTAGTATTTTGATGCCAATGATATATATACTATCTCTGTGCTAATTATCTCAAAGCATTATTATTTTGGATTTTTTGTTTGATAAAATTAAGGTAAAAGAAACAAGTATCTTATTAACATTATCAATCAAAAAAAATCTTACACATACTATTTTTGGAACCGAATTAGATAATTATGACATAAATTATTTTATTACGCACTTTTATAATCATTTATCATTTAATATTTTTACTTTAATAAAACTAACTTATTTGTATATTACACGTGTACTTAAATAAAAATTAATTATTAAAAACTAAGGCTTTGTGCATGAAGCATGAATTAGATGTATAAACTCATATTGTTAAAATTTTCAAATATAAGCATTCAAAAAGAAAGGATTTTGACATTACTATATTGCTTTAATATGTTGGTTTGATAATATAACATATTCGTAAATGATTATGCTATAATTTTTTATTTTTTACGTTATATACAACGTGATACATTAAAGATTAGTACAATTTTCAACTTTTCAATTGAATTTATATAAATCATAAGTTAATTATCCGTACACAGGCACATGTACTAGTTTATTTATTATTATAACATTTTACATCCAATTTAGTGTTTTATTATAGGAAAAAGTGTAATTAATAATCCTATCTTTTAATTGTCAACTATAATTAAATTAAATAATTCTACATTTAAATTATTTTTTAGTAATTTAATATTTTTTATTCGTTTACTTTTAGCATATTAATAGATATGTTGTGTAATTATTCATAAGTGTCTCAATTATTTTTCTTCCTTCCTTTATTAGATGAGTGTAGATTTTGTCATGTTATACTACACAAGGCTAGGTAAAGTAGTGCTAGCTTATGATTGTTTTGGGGGAGTAGATGTGTAATTATTCACATATTAAGTGTCAAATTATTTTTAGTTTGTTAGCTAGCTATTTAATTATTAGAGCTTAATCCATTTGTCTTCTTCTTCATAGTAAGATATTCTATATACAAAATAATAATAATAATAATAATAATAATAATAATCCATCTAATCAACCAACCACAGGTGTTTGAAGAATAATTTTATAATTTCATTTATTTTATTTACCGCAGAAATTAAGAACTTATCAAACAACTTGAAGTTTAGTTATATTTTAAAAATTGAAATATGTAAGACATATTCACTGTACGGTTAGAACTAAATTAGAGTATAAATTTACTGAGTTAGGAAAAATTAAAATTAATAATCTAACATTTTATTTATCCGTTGTGAATAATATCAATTTAGGATTATTTTTTAATAATCCAATATTTACCTTTAGTTTGCTCACTAGTGGGAAAAACCTTATATGTTGCGCAACATATGCTGCGGTTCTATAAAAACGTAGCATAAAAGTAGTAGAAAAATTAGGCAAAAAAAAAAAAGGTATTGAACCGCAGCATATACCATATTTTTTTTTAGAAAATCCCGCCTTCATTCTTACAACAGATTCAAAATCCGCGAAAATATATTATTTGTTTTCAAAACCCGCCTTACTTCGACATTTGCTCATTTCTTTTCATCTTCTACAACCTTCTTCTTCAACCCATGAAAATTTGTTGTTCTTACTCTTCTTCTTCTTCAACCTTTAACTTCTTCAAAATCCACGAAAATTGTTGTTGTTCTTCTTCTTCAAAACCCATGTAATTGTTTTAGGGCTTCGTTTTTTTAAGGTATAATTTCTTCTTCAAAACCCATGAAAATTATTGTTATTCTTCTTCGTTTTTTTAGTTTTTCAAGCTTCATGGTGTTTTAGGGCTTAGTTTTTGTATGCTAGTTATGTGAATCTCACTTAGGTTTTTTAATGGTAATGGTACTTATTGTTGTCTTTGTTTTTTTAAGGTATATATTGTTGTCTTCGTTTTTTAATGCAAGTTATGTGAATCTCACTTAGGTTTTGACAAATTGGTGTTTGGTGATTGGTATGTGAAGGTATGTGAAGCTATTCTTAGAAGCATACAATATGAGTGCTTTTTAAACAATCTAAGGTATAATTTCTTCACCCTTTTAGTTTTTCAAGCTTTATGGTATTTTAGGATTTATTCAAGCTTCAACCTTTGAAAATATGTTGTGTAGGAGTTTGTTTTTGTGTATAAGTATGAATTTTACCACCCGTTTGGTTGATGGTAATGAAGTAATGAGAATGAAATGTTGTAATGGCAATAGTAATGAAGGAATAGATATGAGAATTGGTAATGAAGATTCTTTTGTTTGGTGTGCATGACTAAAGAATGGTAATGGAAGATAATATTCCATTGATTGCATTTGGTTGTTAGTAATAAAAAATGGTAATGACTCTTAGTTTCATTATTGTATATTTGTATCTAAAAGCATTATTGTATCTAAATTATTCTATCTAATGATTCTTTTTTTAATAATAATATTTTTTGGATAATTACATACATTACCTTTTTTTTCTTTATTATTTTATTTCTTCAGCTCGAAACAACATTACCTTATTTTATTACCACAGTAATACTTCATTACTATTACGGCCTAATACCAGGTTGTTTGATGGTAATAAAAATGGTCCTTTTTGGTAATTTCATTACCTTATTTTATTACCATCCATTATCATTGAAGGCATCCAAACAACCAAATTTTTTATTACTTAATTTTATTACCATTACAACCCTCTAATACCATGTACCAAACGGGCCGTTAAAGTATTATAAGTTTATAACTTGATTGTTGTGTATAATTTGATTGTTGTGTATAACTTGAAATGTTGTGTATGAGTTTATTTTTGTGTAATATTAGTATGAATTTTAACGTATAAAATTTATAACTTGAAATGTTGTGTATAACTTGAAATATTGTGTAAAATATTATTATGTATAATTTATGTAAGTATAAGTTTATAACTTGGAATGTTGTGTTTATAAGTTTGTTTTTGTGTATTGTAAGTATGAATTTCAAAATATAAGCTTATAACTTGAATGTTGTATATAAGTACGATTGTAAGTATATGTTTATAACTTAAAATGTAATTGTGTATAAGTTATATAAGTATAAGTTTATAACTTGAAATGTTGTGTAGATAAGTTTGTGTTTGTGTATTATAAGTATGAATTTCAAAATATAACTTTATAACTTGGAATGTTGTGTATATAAGTTTGTTTTTGTGTATATAAGTATGAAGAAGTATAAGTATGAATTTTAGCGTTTAAGGCATTGTATAACTTGAAATGTTGTGTATAACTTGGATTGTTGTGTATAACTCATTTGCGTTTTGTAAGTAATTTATCCTTGTTCCCAAGAATGTTTTTAAATATTCATGGTATATATCAAAATTGTTTGTGCTATGTGAATCTAAGTTTGTAATTCGAAGTTTGTTTTTGTTAAGGATTAAATTACGGGTTGTGCTTTTATGGATTGTTTTTGTTATTTGAATCTCATTTGAAATGTTAGTAATTTTACTAGTTGATGGATATATGATATAAGTAAGAATTATAGTATTGTGCATGTATAAGTATGAGTTTTAAAGTTTAAGGCATATTAAAATTGTGTTGTATTTGGTTGCAAATTGTAGTAGGTTGTATAAGTACGAATTTTAAAGTTTAAGGCATATTATTTTGTTGTAATATTAAGCTTGGTATGCACAACAAATTTCTTATGTTCTGTGTTTTATGTAACTACAGTATTGAAATACGTTTCTTGACATGCATCAAGTTATCGATGAAATGAAGGACAAGTTAGATCGTCGCGTTTCAACTAAATTTTTTTTTATGAGTCTACTCATTCTATCCAATCAGAGATGATCTCTCAAAGAGATTATCTTTCTAAAAAATGATTACGTAATGTAATATTGATCATACAATCCATGAAAATGAGTACTTATATATGGAGTATATTATAAAATTTGAAGATAGTATGGAGTAGAAGTAAAGCTTATAGAGATCCCCTATTCTATTGTAATTTTCCATGGTAGTTTCAAAATTGAGATATGAACTCCATTAATAAAATCATTTAGAAACTCCAACTCATTAAACCCCATAAACAAATGTATAAGGACAAAGCCATCTAACCAACATTTTCCAAATACTCCTAATAGTGGAACGTGCACCCATCATTGAATTCGGCACCGTATTAGACTTAGACAGCTAAATCTTCCGCCCAACATCTCAAGATGGAGTTGTCAACTTGTCATTGAAAAAATTAAGAAACTATTGATAAACACTAAAGTAATACATATTTTATACAATTTAAATATATTATTTTGATCATTTATATATAAAATTATACACATTTAAAAATTATTATTTCAAAAGCATGCGATTAGATGATTTAAATCAGATCTCACATGACTATACTTTTTCTTACACATCAGCCATAATATATAAATATTTCAGAATAGAGAAAAAAAATAGGTCTTCTAAAATCAAAGAAGACAATATTATATTAATGCGAATCGGATAGAAGGCCGGTGGGCCCAACACTTCTCTCTCCTCTTTCTTCTCCAAAGAATTCCTATTTATACTTGTTCACCATTCATAAAATTTGTCATCTCATCTTAATTCACCATATACAAAATACTAAAACACTCATATTTAATTTGTTCCTTATTTTTTGTTCAAGGAAAGCATAATGGCAAAAGCTATGAGTATTAACATAATCACCATGTTCATGGCTGCCATTGTTGCAACAGTTAATGCTCAAGAAATGGCACCATCACCCGCACCAGCTGCCGGTGCTGGGTTTGCTTTACCAGTTTCTACCGCTGTGGTTGCATTTTCCCTTCTCTTCTCTGTCTTTTCATTGATCAACAAGCATTAATTAGAAAGGAGTCTTTTTTTTGGCTTTAAAGTCTAATTTATTATGTTGTGATTTGTGATATTCTTGAATTGCTTCTTATTACAAATTAAATATTTTTGTTTATTCATTCATATTAATATTAATATTTTTTTCTACCAAAGTTATAATTGTCATTGATACCTTTTCTGGTTTCCTTATAATTATATTTATATATTTATACTTTATTTCATTTGTAACTTTAAACTTTAGTTATTTTCCACGCCATAGACAATTTTTTTTTTAATTTATGTGGTGACTTTGACCTTTTAATTTTTCACATAGTACAAGGGGAATTTTTTTTTTCATTTTTAATTTTACGCTATTTTTACCCAATGTAATCACATTTTTTTCAAAAAATAAACGTCGTGATCAACTTAATTGACCACATATTTAGAAATTAAATTGAAATAAATACTTAAATTAACCAAAAACTTCATTTTATTACCATATATGAAAAAGTTAAAAATTTAAAATTATCACGTAAATTTAAAAAAACATTTATGAATCACCAAATTAAATTTTTTCTTACTTTAAATAATATGAGTTATTCATGGAGAGATTGCGAGCCAAAGTAACCCAATCTAGGGGTATGAAGAATATGTTTAATTAAAAAAATTTGTATTTTGGACATTTAAATCATGTTTAGCTAGCTAATAAGATTAACGATAGAATAGCGATATGAAAAATTATTCATATAGGCTAAATTTTCTTTATTGTCATTTATACCACATAACATAAAAGTTAATTCATAGGGGGATTGTTAACATAACATAAAAGTTAACATAAAAGTTGTCATATAAATAATTTGACAAAAATCAATAACACAACATATATTAGATAATTAGATATTTCCATTGAGAATTTAAACCAACTTAATTATTATTAGTTTGGAAGCCTAAAAAAAGCAATTTTATTAGTTAATTAAATATATTTGTAACAAGGTTTGAACAATAAATAAATATAAAAACAATTTGAAATACGTAAATCTTTGTAGAATATTCGACAGTATTTCATATGTAATCTCAAAAATTATAAATGTCTAACAAATTAAAACGGTCAGCACCTCTGTTGGGATGAGTTATCCCACATCGATAAATTGAAAATGGTGTGCACGCTTTATAAGCTATTAGAGGCCTTCTTCCCATTGCCATATGATTTTGGGATGGTATATATCTCCTTGGCTTATGAAGTGTATGCACTTGTGTCCCCCGTTAATATGCTGGCATTCACAATAAGTCCAGCCTAATTTAAACAACGAGATATCATCTATCTTCAAATAAATAGGATAAAAATAGAGTTTTAAATTTAGAAATATTATCAATTAGTTCTTGCGTCCGCAAGTGAGGGAATTGAGATTTTGAAATGATCAAACCCGAGAGCAAAGGCTATAGATCAGATAATACACTACTAAATTTCTTTGAATCTATGTGTATTGGTTATACCTTCTACTAACCACTCAATAAATATTCGTTAATTAATACATGTGTATTCATTTATTGTTTAGTAACGTTTATTGAGAAGGATGTATTATGTAGTATTCTAATGATCTTATTGTTCGTTTGTTTCAAGATATGAAAATGTGTCGAAGCAAATTATAAAATTATTTTATAGATTGAATAAAAAACATTATAATTTTTACATATCGTTATGATTTTTATAGGAAAAATTGACATTAATAATCCAACATTTTATTCCTCCACTGTGATAATCTCACCTTTAGATTATTTTCAAATAATTCAGTATTTGCCATTAGTTCATTGTCAATTATCTAACATTTGTCTTTATTTGCTATTTGATGACAACATACCCTATTATTATTTATTAACAGTAATATGGTATGTTATGGGCAAATATATGGCAAATGTTGGATTATTAAAACATAATTTAAAAATATGATTATTCACAGTGAATGAGTGAAATGTTAGATTATTAATGTCAAATTTTCTTTTTATATATTAGAATATTATTTCATCGATTATACTCTCACTGGGTGTGAATTCTAAATCTGTCACTGGTTGCAATACATACTATCACTTCTTAGCGAATGAGTTTCACTGAATTGAACATGGTACTTGTTGATATGGGTAAATATAGAGAGTGCAAGAATTTAATCATAAAATCTGTAATTTTATTACTAGAGAGGGTAATATATATACAATTACAAGGAGGATTTGTTATATAATCCTAAAACAAACAAAATCAAGAAAACAAGAAATAATTAAGTAATTGGGTTTACATCCCCCTCAAAATGGGCTTGTGAGTAAGAAGACCAATTTTGCTAACAAACTTCTGAAATAACAACCGAGGAAGTGGCTTAGTTAACAAGTCAGCCACTTGATCATGGGTGGAGATAAAGGAAACTCGTAGAGAACCAGATTGCACATTTTCTCGAACAAAATGATAGTCTAGACCCAAATGTTTCATCATCTTAGAATGAAAGACGGGGTTAGCACTAACATATGTAGCACCCAAATTATCACAATAAATAACCGGTTTGGAGGAGATTGGTAGACCGATTTCAATGAATAAATTCTTCAACCAAATAAGCTCAGCGGTGGTGGAAGCGACCGCTCTGTATTTGGCCTCCGTAAACGAGCGTGCACGAGTGCGTTGTTTGCGAAAAGACCATGATATAGGACTAGAGCCAAGGTACACAATATAAGCTGAGGTAGAGATATAATCATCTTTGTCTCGAGCCCAATCCGCATCCGAAAAAGCATGAAGAGAAAGAGGAGAATTATTACGGAGAATCAAGCCATAGTCAATAGTGCCAACAAGATAGCGAAGTTTCAAAGCATTCCAATGATCATCGGTAGGAGATTGCATATATTGTGCTAATTTGTTGACAGCAAAGGCCACATCGGGACGTGTAAGGCCAAGATATTGTAGACTGCCAATGAGAGCACGATACTCAGGTCGATTGGAATATGGAGAACCGGCTTTAGTCAGAGGAGGATCAACTGCAAGTGGTGTAACAGTAGGCTTAGCATGAACCATTTTGCTTTTAACAAGAAGATCAAGAATGTATTGTCGTTGATTGAGAACAAGTCCTTGGGAAGTGTGTTGAACCACAATGCCAAGGAAGTAAGATAGAAGACCAAGATCTTTTAATGAAAATCGAGCAGATAGCCTGGTAATAAACCTGTCAAGAACAGTGTCATCATTAGCCATAAGAACTATGTCATCAACATAAACCAAGACATAAATGCATAAATTATTATGTAGATAAATGCAAAGAGAAGAATCACAAATAGAATTTTTGAAACCCATAGAGAGAAGAAAAGAACTCAATTGTTTAAACCATGCTCGGGGAGCCTATTTAAGCCCATAAAGCGCCTTTTTAATTTACACACATAATGCGGGTTAGTAGCATCAATATATCCAGGAGGCTTAGTAACATAAACATCATCATCCAAACAACCTTGAAGAAATGCATTATTGATATCTAGTTGTTGTAATTTCCATCCTTTAACAGTAGCAAGAGTTAAGACAATACGAATGGTCGCCGGTTTTATAACAGGACTATAGGTCTCATGAAAATCTATCCCTTCTCGTTGATTAAAACCGCGAGCAACAAGACGGGCCTTATGTTGAACAATACAACCCTTAGAATCACATTTAAGTCGGAACACCCACTTGGTACTAATAACATTCTCAGCATAACATGGTGGAACTAAATCCCAAGTATTATTTTTTAACAAAGCATTAAATTCAGAATCCATTTCATGACGCCACTTGGGGTCTTTAAGGGCTTGAGTCACAGTCTTGGGTGTAGTCTTCAAAGAAGTTAATTGAGCCATAAGATTCAATTAATTTTTAGGTTTGCGAATGTAATCTTTTAGACGAGTGATCATTTGATGTGATGGTCTTGGTGGAGAAGATAAAGATGATGAAGTAGAATTGGGAGACAAATCAGAAGAGGTAGGAGAAGAAGAGATAGGGAAAGAGGAAGATGACGCAGAAATCTGAGTAGGAATAGTAGAGGATGGAGGCGGAAATGGGAGAATCATGATCCTTAGGACACCATATATCAGCAGGGGGAAGAGAAGAAGTGTGTGCTTGAGTACTAAAGGGAAATATATTTTCAATGAACTTGACATGTCGTGAAACAAATATTTTATTCATTTTAGGATCTAAACAATAGTACGCACTTTGTGATGAAGAATAGCCAACAAAAACACAAGCAATCGACTTTGGATCTAATTTGTGACTAGTGTATGGCCTAAGCCAAGGGAAACACAAACAACCAAAAGACTTTAGTTTAGTGTAATTAGGCTGTGTAGAGAATAACTTGGTGAAAGGAGATATGTTTTTCAAGATAGGAGTAGGCATGCGATTGATGAGATAAACAGCTGTAGAAAAAGCGAGAGACCAATAAAGAATAGGCATGGAAGCATGGTGTAGAAGAGAAAGACCAGTCTCAACAATATGATGATGACGTCTCTCGGAACATCCATTATGTTGCGGTGTGTGAGGAGGGGTAGTGAGCCAAGTAATACCATCTAAAGCAAGAATGTCTTTTAAAGCGAGATACTCAGTGCCATTATCTGAATATAAGTGATGTATAGACATGCCAAAATATTTTTCAACTAAAGCCCTAAAACGAATAAAAACATCCTTAGTGTCGGATTTGCGTCGAAGGGGATACAACCAAATGTACTTAGTAAAGTGATCAACTAATATCAAATAATATTTATACCCATCAAATGACACAACAAGAGATGTCCACAAGTCTGTATATATATATATATTCTAAAGGTGCAGTAGATGAAATAGTAGAGATGGCAAACGGCAGTTTATGCATTTTATTCACATTGCACGAAATACATGTACATACTTGTTCTTTAGAAACAGAAATATCAATACGAGAACACATTTGTTTTAGAATAGAAAATGAAGGATGTCCAAATCTATGGTGCAAAACATTATATGTAGGTGTAACATGATTGGTAAATGCAACTGGTGATGTAGATAGAATTTTATAGATTCCTTGTTTAAGTGGGCCTTGAAGTAGAATCTTCCCTGATAGTATATCCTTCACACAAAAAGAATTAGATGAGAATTGAACAACAACATTATTATCCTTACAAAACTGAGAAATAGAAATAATATTGCGAGAAATAGATGGAGCATGTAAAACATTGCGTAGCATAAGAGAATTAGAGGCGACATTAAGTTTAGTAAAACCTGTATGAGAAATGCTAATAGGCTTACCATCGCCCACAATTAGCTCTTCGGTGCCATTGTAAGGAGTGTGTAAGGAAAGATTAGCAAGATCATTAGTGACATGATGAGATGCACCACTGTCGAGAAGCCACGTATTAGGATCTTGAGTAGATGCATTAGGAGCAATCTTTGTAGCATGAGCTTGAGGTGGAGTAGAAAAACGGCGAGCATCGGACTTTAGAATGGTAGAAGGAGGATTAGCGGAGGGAAAATGTTGGGTGAATTGAGAACATTGAGACAACACATGAGCACGTTCTCTACACCATTGACATTTACCCAAGAATGGTTTTGAGGACCCCGAATGTTAAGAGGACCGAGAGGAGGGACCCAAAAACTGCCCATGGACAGCCGGTTGTGGAAGTTGTCCATTTCCAGCCGATGAGACAAACTGTTGAGAGAAATTTCTAAAATGATTGTCCGGATTCATACGAGATGGACGAGAGCGAAAATTATGTGACCGTGAATGCATAGTAAAGGCCGTGGCTGGTACCAAAACAGGACAAGAGGATTCTTGTTTTTGTAATGCAAGTTCTTTATTTATCAATTTTTCATGAAGTTCTTCAAAACTAATAGAGGAGTCATGGCTATTAATTTGCTCAACAAACAAATCATACGAAGAGTCTAACCCATCAAGAACGCGATCAATAAGATCTTCATGATCAAGAGGCTTACCCATGGAGGCTAAATCATCGGCAATGGATTTGATTGAGTGCATATACTCATTGATGGAGGACGAACCTTTGGAAATGGCTTTGAGTTGATCTTTCTTTTGCTTAATGTGTCCCCGACTAATTTTGTTAAATGTTTATGCCAATTTATCCCATAATTCTTTGGATGTTTTAGAATGAGAAATAAGAGAAATGAGATTTGGTGAAAGAGTGCCAACAAGAGCACCAAAGATCAATTGGTATTGACGAAACCAAGCAGTGAATGCCGGATTCGATTTCTCGGTATTGTTTTCCAAAATCATGGCAGCCGGTTGGGGGCAAGAACCATCTATATACCCCATGAGATCATGCCCATTGAGAATGAATTTAATTTGAAGCTTCCAATCTAAGTAATTCTTGGAATGTAATTTGATGACATTGGAGATGGAAAGAGTAAGAAATGGTTGATTTGGGTCATTAGGATTGGGAAGAATGTGGGGAAAGGATGCGACAGCCATGGGATTAGAGAAACAGAAATTATTACGTTTACAGAAACAGAAACAGGAAGATGATTACAGAAACAGAAATTGATTACAGAAACAGGATTACGGGATCAAGTTGCCCAGAAACAGAAACAGGAAGATGATTACAGAAACAAAAACAAGATCAGTGTGTTACAGAAAAATTGAAAACCAAACGGTCTTCGATTTCAGAAATATAAATTGATTACTCTTGAAAATAGGCCACTCTTTGAAATTGCTATGGTAATTGATTACTGGATTCAACACACTCTTGATGACTGATTTATTGGATTAAAGATGAAGATGATAGATTCAATTGGAGCGCGGGAAGAGGATCGAAATCTGATACCATATAGAGAGTGGAAGAATTTAATTATAAAATCTGTAATATATATACAATTACAAGGATGATTTGTTAAATAATCCTAAAACAAACCAAATCAAGAAAACAAGAAATAATTAAGTAATTGTATTTACAGTAAATTTAATACTACTATCAATCCTTTAAAACTTTTTCCTTTATATTTATACTTATGATTGTTTTGATACCATGCTTCACATAATAACCTTTATATTTAAAATATATATAACTAATTTACTGAACGATGTGACCCTACATACAATCTTGAAACAATATACTTACTTTTCTTCATTTTCATTGGCTTGTGTGGAAATTTCTTAATAGCAAACTTAGATAGAGAAAGGAGTATATAGTAAATAATGAATCAAATAAGTGAACTCCAAGGATATATTAGAATAAAGAACCCTTTGTAGTGATATATATATATATATATATATATATATATATATATATATATATATATATATATATATATAAAAAGAAAGTTTGGGGCTTATTAGGTGGAGGCAAATGCTATGATTTTAAATGAAGATGGCCAAAACTTTCTATATTAAATTAATATTATAAAAACGTATAGGTAAGGATGAAAAAAATTTCTTGGTATTTAATTTGAGCATTATGACGACGTTTAATTGCAAACATGAATGTCTAGAGTTAAAATGATTTTTGTGGGCTGAATACCTCATTTACTCTACCTTTTACTTACCCCTCTATATCCTTTAAAAATAACAATTCAATTCAAAAAACTCTCACTACATTTGACTCAACTAGTGTTATTTCAAAATGACAAAAAGATGTATTTTAATTTTGAAAAAAATTACTTAAAATAATTCAACCTATTAATAATTTTCCTATAATAATCTCACATATTGATTAATCATGAATAATTCCAACTTTAAAGGGTATTTTCCCACCTATTAATTAACCGTGATTTTCCTACGATGATCCCACTTATTGATTAGCCTATTGATTAACCTAAATAATCCAACATATTCACGATTTTCATATATCTGCGTCAACCGGATGACTTGGTATAATAAGTTTTATTTTTTAAAAAAAAGATGTATTATAATAAAATGTCGAAAAAATGTTAAAAAATTTTAAAAAAATTATGATTTTTTTTATTATTTAGAATTTTTTTATGTAAATTTTTTCAAAATTTTTCTCTAATTTTAAATGAATTTTCAATTTATTTTTTGGTGAATTACCTACTATAGCAGGTTATCGAGTTACCCAAGTTTACTCTAGGCAAATACCCCTCAAATTGGGATTAATCATGGTTAATCAATAAATAAAATTATTGTAAAAAAATCATGAAAAAGTTAGAGTACTTTAGACAATCTTTCCTTTGATTTTAGATTGAATCATATTCAATCTTTACCTACTAATAGCTTCACCCTTTCACTCACCAATGCTAAAGAAGCTTTATAAACAAGAGAAATGCTCATTCATTTTCCTTTTTTATGTCAATTTCCTTTTATTAATACTTCTATATCATTTATCTTTTACAAAAATTGTGGTTGTGGGTATGTTGATTTGTTACTTTGAGCCACTAAAAGAAAATTGAAATCTTGAAAATCTCACCGTTGATCTAAAATAATATTCCACCTTGTATTCAGTACTTATAGAGTTGCATTCAAACTTTTATTTGTTATTGTACAACATATTTGAATTAATAAGGGGTCACAAGAAAATACTTTAAACGAATAAATAATATAAAAATAGAATTAAGTAATTTTATCTTATTTGATTTTCGACACTTCTCACAGTTTACCTTCAATTTATACTTTTATTTTATTCTTAATTTATAAGTTAAAAGTTAAAAACATAATCAAGTAGTATTTCATTTAAATCGTCTAAACATAAGAATTATTAATATCAACTTTATAACTTTTAGTCACATACAATTAAAGATATTAAAGCTTAAATAATTATTTTGACAAACGCATCTAAAGCAAATACGGGAATAGAGTGATTGTATTTATTAATATACTTTAGATTTTTCTAGAAGTCACATTCAATTGGGCTCCCCATTGGGCCTACAAGTTGTATAAACACTAGCTGTAAAAGCCATACAAAAAAACGGCCATTCCAGCTGCCGACAACATCTTTAAATCCTGACGTTACATTTCTAGCACACATATCCACGTGTCACATTATAATTAGTCAATGCCTGTAAATTTGCTGTCTAAGCACGTGCATCCCGCCAGCATAACCGTTCACCACATAACCGTTGTCGTTTCAAAAATAAAAATATCACGGGCCGTCAGCCCAAATCTTTTTCACTGCTACGTGGCACACAATATAACCGACCGTTAAATTGGTCCCCACTTCTCATTATTCGTCTTTAAATACACCCAACATTCCGCCATTAGAGTAGAAGCATTAAACCCTAATAGAAACTAAAGCAATTTTATACAAAAATGGAGGGTTCAAAAATCACACTTATTATGTTCTCAGTCGTTGTAGTTTTAGCCGTCGCCGTGAATGCACAAATGAGTGGAATGAATATGGGAATGGCGCCGGCAGGAATGGGAATGGCTCCTATGCCGATGGGAATGGGAATGGCGCCGACTCCGGCACCGGCTTCAGCTGGGTTTTCACTGGCTGTTTCTCCGATTGTTTTTGTTTTCTCTGTTATGGCTTGTTTGTTTTTGAGGCTGTAAATTCAATTATTGGGAGATTTTTTGTTGGTCCTTATTTTTTTTAATTGTTGTAAGAGTTATGTACTACTCCTATGTGTTGATATTATTGTTGGGATAATATTCAACATGTAGCATTCATTATTTTTATATGCATATATATAATATTTATATTTAGTGAATAAAAGTTATTTATTCTTCATTTTGTTTTTTATGTTTTGGGTGTTTTTCTTTGTTGTGAATTTTTAATGTAGGAGTTGTCAATATAATGGGAACATTGTGATGGAAAACTATAATTACAAATTACAATGGGATTTTACATTTGGAAAATATTTGAAAGAAATTATCTATGGAATTTCTACAATCCTACTCTTTGAGTAGTCAATGTAATGTGGAGATTAGTGATGGAAAACTAAAATTACAATGGGAAATATTTAAAACAAATATTATATGAATTTCTACTATCCTACTCATTTAGAGTATTTTGGTCCAATTGTTGCTTACTTCAAATGTATATTATAAACTTTATTAATTTTTCTTGCAAAATGAGCTTATGAGGTTAGAAGTGTGAATATAATACATATACTAACTAAACACTATATATACCAACTAAACACTATTTATACGTTGTTCATCATATTGGCTCTGATACCAATATATCATATAAGAAAACAACTCGACAAGGTGGCTTTTAAAAGTTGTATTTTCCTCGGACTAACATACAACCAACTTTTTCAAAGAGTATTTTCTTTCAACGCTCCTTAAAATAATATTTCTTTGTCTCTTTTATTTTACATCACTTTTCATTTTAATTCGTCTTATTCCGTTTGCATTTTTGTTTTGACAATGGTTCCATGAATCTTATCCATAAACCTATATTCTATTGTCATATTAACCACTTATTTTTATCCCCCACTTGTTATTTTTCTTATTTTTCAATCTATTCTTTTTCACTAAATTTTGTCTATTTTACACTAGGAGCAAAACAGGACAAAGGAAATATTTAAGCACAATTAGATTGCTGCTTGTTAGAGTATATAACATATTATAGGGCTTCAACCATCAGCTTAAGTTTTTGGTTGAATTGGTTCATTGATATGGTATCAGAAGCCAATAAAACAAAAGGTCACGGGTTCGAATCTCAACCACCCCTCATTTAAAACGGAATATTCAACGCCAGGTATTAGGAGGACCTGTGTCGCATCCACACTTCAAGCCTGAAGGGCTCTCGTGTGAGGGGGCGTGTTAGAGTATATAAGATATACTGGGACCTCAACCATCAACTTAAGCTTTTGGTTGAGTTGGTTCATTGACACTGCTCTCAATGACTTAAGGTTTGTCTCCTCCCATCTTGTAGAAATCTTTTGCACATCATTTTAAATCAAATTAATCCAGTAACAAATTTGTTTTGTACATTCACTATACAATACATATACATGGCTAATACATTTGAATATTACATGGAGCCGCAAAATATAAGACCAGGATACACTGAGTTTGATGATGATAATGGTCGATGGACTCACTTGATGGAGCTATTTACACATGGAAGACCTGGCTTTGCCTCTTGGTACATTCAGGAATCAGGAAGCAGTTCCTTCTGACTGTTGTATGTCTAATTCATGTTCTGCCACCATTATGCAAGAATCTGCTTCCAGTGCAGATCCTCCATTTTTATCCTTCACCATAGATGGCTTTGGAGTGTTTAGCATATCAGTGGTGCATTGAACATCAGGCTTAATGCCCACTTTGTCGATTTCATGTCGTAATGGGGACAAATATTTAGCGACTGTTACGAACAAGGCTGATCCATCACGCAGCTCTGTCACACTCTGAAATGAATAAACATACAGTTATTGAGCAACCAAAAACCAATATCTATTAGCCAAAGAAACGAAAAAGTCTTCTTTAGTATAATGATCTTGTAACGAAAGAAATGATGTTTTAGGTCATACTTGTATTCTCCCTTTCCCGAAAGTCGTGTGTCCTACAAGGATAGCACGGCCATTATCATGCAGAGCACCGGCTAGAATCTCGCTTGCACTTGCACTTCCCTCATTGACCTAAATCGGTGAATACTTTAGTATATAAGATGAATACTAGTAAAGACTAAAAAGGAATTCACTAGTAAAGATTAAAAAGGAATTCCTTGAATTTGAAAACCCGTCTTTAGGCCACATCACCGCGAACTAGCTAAGCTCATGATTATGATTGGGTTGGCTGTTTGAACTAATGCGCGATTCTCTTCCAATACTAAGGGTGTGTTTGGAAAAATGGTTTATTGAGTAACTTTTAGCTTATTTTGATACAAATAGAGGGTTGAGTGGTCAAACCAGCCAATGGTAATGTTTGGTAACCTAGCTGGTTACAACAACTTATTGATATGCATAAGTTGTTTTAGAACAAGCTGCTCATAACAGAGGATTGAAAATCAGCTGGTCAAACCAGTTAATACAATTAGCTGGTCAAATCAGTAACTGTAATCAGCTATTAGCTATTTGCCAAATACCCCTAAGTAGAGATACAAACTTACAAGGATTACAAGAGGATCATGTGTAATCGCATGTCCATCAACCATGTTGATCGGAAATATATGTCTATCTCTATCGGTTGTGTATACAAGCGTTTCCTCTCCGTCAAGCCATAATTGAGCTACATCAAGCCCTGCTTTCACTAACCCACCCTATTAAGCGACAGGCAATAGAAATTAGCGGTATCATAATCAACACGAGACCACCATCTAGAAAATGGTTCTTACCGGGTTGTTCCTTAAGTCCAATATGTAGGATTGGACACCCTGATCTTCTAACTGATGTATCACTCTTTCCATATCAGAAGCAGCAGTCTGTCAATTTCAAAACACTTTTAACATACTTTATAAGATAGTAAACCTAAAAGGAGACTATTGTTAGAAATGAAGCACATTCTTAACCTCGGCCAGATGTAATGAAAATTTACCTGGGAGAATACTGATAGTTTCACATAACCTGTTCTCGACACATGCCCGTCAGGACTTTTATGCGGAATGACAGCACTTGAAATTGGTGACAGTTTGATGAACTCCCGTGGTAGGTTAACCTTCAAGACGCCAAGGCCATGTTAGATGATAACTCAACTAATATAATACACATTCTTAAATGAGACGGTGTCATAGTGAGACAATCTCCATTGGACTTACCTATGTATATTTAGTGCGTTAAAGGGATCATTTATAAGTTTAAAGTGATCAATTAGAGAAATGAGCTAAATATATTGGCCGGTCTCATATAACACTTGATATTGGTGACAACTTGATGTACTCCCGAGGTCGGTTAACCTTCAAGACGCCAAGGCCATGTTAGATGATAACTCAACTAATATAATACACAAATTCTTGAATGAGACGGTCTCATGGTGAGACCATCTCCATTGAGCTAAGCATGTATATTTAGCACGTTAAACTCATCATTTACAAGTTTAAAGTGATCAATTAGAGAAATGAGCTAATTATATGGGCTGGTCTCATACAAAACGAGCTGAATATAATAGGTACATGCATTAGCAAATTTTGACTAGTTCTTTGCTCCAACAATGATATTAAGTTAAAATCAAAGTATCCATAGCAGATGCGCAATTCATAGAACATATGACAATAGATTAATAGTATTTGAAAATTCTATGCCTTTGGCAACGGTTAACGAAGAAAACAAATATACCTCTCGGAATTTTAAACTGAACGGAGTATCACTTCGCTGCAATAAAAAGCACCAAATTAGAAAGGCATCACACGAGTTGTACTGTGATTTACAGAGCTCAGGCAGAGTTAGTACGCTGTGAACTTTCACTCTGACGGTTGTTCCAGCACGCCCTCGGAGCTTCTGTGCTGCTGTCTCACTACTAATTCCATCAACCCTTTCTCCTGAATATCCGAAACACCGTTGGAGTCAATTTATTGATAATGGAGATACGATAAATTTAGATGTCACAGTTTATTATGTGGAATACTACAAATTGCAAGAGCCGAGAGAAACACTTATTAATCAAGAAATCGATAGCTTGTTACATAGATTTTCAAGCAACTTTTCAAAACAAACTAGCCATATACTCGATTGAACAGGACTTGGCTAGTAGAAGTTGATAAATTACACACCGTTGATCTCAACTAACTCATCTCCTTCACGTATACCAGCCCGCGCAGCTGGGCTATCATCAACGCAAGATACAACAACCTGCAATAACGACATTAAGCCTAATTGGTGCACATAGCTTTTGAATGACCACAGTAAATTTTTTACAAATCACCTAAAAAGCATAGTTTCAGCAGCAGTACTCCTTAAACATGTAAATGCCTATTCTCTTCCACGGGAAGATGCTACTTATAACTTGTCCAACAGCAAGCGACAAAAGCTACTTCAAATTAGACAAAATTACTAGTTTTTTTACATGTGAGGGGTGTTAGGATGGTTTATCCCACATCGATGAATTAAAATGGTGTTCACTTTATAAGTCATTGGATCCCTTCTCCCATGACTATGTGGTTTCGGGATGGTATATATTTTCCTGATTTATGAAGTGTGTGCACCTTGTGTTTCCTAATAATATGTTGGCATTCACAATAAGTCCAACCAAATTTAAAGTGGTATCAGAGCCAATGATTCAATAAATAATTAAAATGGTAGGTCCGATAAGAATGATGTTCCTACCCTAATTGATTACTCCCACATCGAAGAATTAAAGATGGTGTACACACTTTATAAGTCATTAGAGCCCTTCGTCTGATTGCCATATGGTTTTGGGATGGTATCTCTTTGGCTTATGGAGTGTGTGCCCCTTGTGTTTACCGATAATATGTTGAAATTCACAATAAGTCCAACCTATTTCAACACGTTCACAAGGAAATTTAGCCCACGAAATTCAGCGAAACTGGGAACTTTAGTTCTAGTGCTTACCAAATGTCCTGTAGTTGGTTCCACATTGACAAACAACCCAACACCTTGCAAGTTTCCATCACTACCAATTCTGAAGTTCTTGTAGTCCTTTTGAAACAATTACCACGTACATTTACACATCGCAATGCAATATAAAATGTTATGAATAGTGCAGCATAACGGTCAGAAAAAATGTATGATATAAACATTTGAGAATTAGGAGCACGTAATACCTTAGGACTGATTATTCTGGTAAAAGGGTCTCCCAAGCTAGAGACCATCCCACTGATTTTGTTGTAAGCTGCATCTGCAGACTTGAGAGGGAACATTTCTACCATTGTTTGTTGCAGCTTCAAATCCCAGTCTTATATTCACAATCATCCCAAAAGAAAACAATAAATCGGCTTCTTAAAGATTAATAAATGGACTATGCAGGATGAATAAACATAAGTTTAGATCACATACCTTGATGGTTGAAACTGGGGTCAATGAAGGATTCTCGGATCAAACCCCAAGCCTCGATTAAGGTCCTTTGGGCTCTGTTTACCTATAAAAATAAATTCTCACACAAAGTCAAGACCAAATAACTTTTTAGCCAGAACTAATTGTTGTACAAAGAAATTCTCTTATAAAGTTTAAAACATTCTATGAAAGTCCTTTCCATTAAGTGAAGCTGCATCAGTTGTGCTTGTTGTACTTCAATCATCTCATTTCATTTCCACAAGTAATTCAATACATTTTCATTTGGAAAGTGAGAAATTATGAACAAAAAACTTTTTCATGATCAAAGTTTCATTACAACATGGTATATTTCATGAAAATTTACATTACTAATTATTCTCATTACTATCATTTTGTACCAAAAACCAAACAGATTGAATAAAAGGGTTCAAACCCCTAACAATAACATGTCATTGTTGATATAATATGGCTTCGACCATTAGTTAAACTTTTAATTGAGTCGGTTTCTAGACATAAAGTCGAGCCTAAGGGATGAATACTTCAAAACCCTAACAGTCCATTTGGAACTCGGTATTAAATAGTGAGAATTGTAACAGAAAGTTAGTTTGATTTTGGTAGGAATATTTCTTCGCAAATTTAATGGTCATGCTTATTCTTCTTCAGCAATCTCAATTTCTTCACAAAATTCATTCCAATGTATTACCATTTAAACATGTGGTATTAGGTAGTAATGAAAAATTTTGAACTAAAAAAGTTTTTATGATCAAACTTTCATTAACATGAGAATAACATGATACATATCATGAAAATTTACACTATAGATCGTTCTCATTGCTACCAATTAGTACATGTAACCAAACGGGCTGTAAATATCTTATATACTTCATCAATTCGAAGATTAATCAATTAAACCTCATGTTACTAATAAGCAATTCCTTTTCAAGAACTTATATGTGTATTCAAATACAACTCACCCATCTATGATAACTGATTTAAATTACTTGCATGCATATATACTATATGATCAACTAGAGGTATTTATTTTGGTTATCTGGTCAATTTCAAGTCAGGTGAAAAAATCAAATAGAACAAACACTTGCTTGAACTTAAATAAAGAGTTAAATGATCTGAAATTGAAAAGAAAGGAATATAAAACGTAACCTCCAAAGAACGAGAAACTGGAAAAGCAATAGTAAGAGACTCTGCAAAAGCTGGAGAATCAAAATCAAAACAAATAGAAGAAACTGCAACTGCCGCTGCTATAAAATTGAATACCCATTTCCCTATTCGACCCGAATACTCCACCAAATTCTGGGATTTCAACCCAGATGAATTTCTAATTTTATTAATTCTGCATATTCGTGAATTTGAACAAGACGATTTACAGAGAATTTGAACTCTGTATTTTTGGTTTAAACTTGTTAAATTGCAAGATGATCCAGGAAAGAAAGTGGGTTTAAAGAGATATTTTTCATTGTAATTAAGAGAAATGGAAGACATTGTTGGGAAATTATGGGTAGGATTTGGGTTGGAAGTTTGCATTAAATGGTGTTTAATGTCTTGACTGTTCAAATGGTGTTTAATGTTTTGAGGTTAATGGTGGTTGATTCTAAAGTAAAGGGGCCCACATGAATCTTTCTCTGTTAATCTGTGTCTATGTGCTTTTGTGGTGATAAATTAGTTTGCGTTGTCAAGAATCTCACTCAACTTAATCTAATCAATCACATGGCACAAATTCTTAAATGAAATGATCTGTGTGTTGGAGTGAGTCATGTAGATTTAGTGTTAAAGTAATCTTATAATGTTAAAAGTGATGAATCAGAGTAGTTGGCTAATTATATTTATTCGTCTCTAAGACATCTCAAATAAGATAAGTTGAAGTGATAATCGACATAAAGACCTTTTTGGAGAAAGACAATACTTATTTCAATTGATACAAAATTCGATTCTAAGTCGTTATGTTTAATGACACTTGATATAGAAATTTACATTTTCATACTCTTCCCTTGGTGATTAAAATCTTACTTTTTGTAGGAATTTGAAATTTTAACAAATTTGTCGTTTCTATACTTGGTTAAATTGTATTAGAATCCTCTCCATTACTTTTTCCTATTAACAATACTAAGATTTACATCTATTTTAGAATAAAAAATAAAATCTTAAAATTTCCTCTATTTTTCTCCGTCAAGCAAACCATTAGATTAAGTAATATACTCTCCATTACATTTCAATTAATATCTCAATTAATGGAGACTCAACTAAATTATGCCACCCAAATAGCTACTCAAAAAGAAATGGAAATTAAAATTTCAAGATAATTCTCTTGTTGGATGTTATATGACCCATATACTGCTAGATTTAAATTCATGATTTTTCCTAAACTCATATTTTGTGAAAAAATAAAAAAATAAGTATAAAAATTATAAAGTAAGCGTCTGCAAAATAATTTTCAAAATAAGAGACTTTAACCCCAAGTCTAAGGTATGGAATGGTGCTCTATTAGTAACAACTAACAACAAACCAATTCTAAACTAAGTCAAAGTCAGATCAACAATCGCACATTGTTAGTAACAATGGGCTATTATTGACTTGATTTGGTTTAAAAATGGCTTGATGTTATTAATAGCAGACAATTACTAAATTGAGTCAAAACTCAACTCAATAATGGTCCATTGAATGTTACTAACAATGAGCCATTATTGAGCTGATTGTTGGGATTAATAAATTGAGTCAAAAGTCAACTCGATAATTGTCTATTGTTAGTAACAATGGGCCATTATTGAGCTGACTTTTAACTCAGTTCAATAATTTCATAATGTTAGTAACAACGGACAATGACTTACCTCAAATTCGAATGAAAGACACGTATTTTAAAAATTATTTTATTCAAACACTTATTTTAAGAATTTTTATTAACAAAATCTTTTTTTTTTTTATATGTTCGTGTTATGTAGCCTTATTAACTCTATACCCTCATCTCATAAAGCCCACAATTATAGTATATATATAACTCGCTTATTATTTGTTATTATTTTTTAAATCATAAAAACTTATATAGTCCGTCTCATGTATGTGATAAAATAATTTATATTTGTCGAATTCAAGTTTTAAAATACCTATTTTAAGGCTTAAAAGACTAAATTTAACACTTAAAACCTCTACTTCAAGCCTCAATTTTCCTTGTCCGGAAACTTAATTTAATTTTTTAGCTAATGACTTCAATCCTTAAACACAATTCCACCACTTAAATGTCAAATCAAACTCTTAAAATCCTACTCAAACGCTTAATTTTATATATTACTTACCAACTCTAACGACAAAATATCCATTTTAAGACTTAAAAGTTAAAATGTCTATTCCAATGGTTTAAAGTTAGTTAAATCCAAAACATGCCTATTTCAAGGTTCAAAATGTCTAATTCAAGCTTTAAAATGACAACTTTAAAACTATAAGTTAGACCTATAAATGATCGCACATATACAACTGTCTCATAGAAAATTTGTTGTTTTTAAATTATGTAGTGATATTATTTTTTAGTTTTCTTCCAATATTGCTCTTTACACTCTAAATTTTACATTTTGACATTTTTTCAATACACTTAGGTAGTATTTGACAACATAGAATTCATTTGAAAATAAGGAAATTAGATTTTGATATTCAAATTCATGAATTATAAATGACACTTATATATTTGGAATTTGTAAATTTTGATACTTGACCATATTTCACATTGTTATTACAATTCTATGGAATTAGCTCAATTTTACATTTTCAAATTTAAGATTTGCCAAACATAATATTTAACCCAATTCAATATTTGAAAATGAATTTCAAGCCGGCAAACATACAATTAACGAATTAAGAATGAATTTCCTTAGTATCCTTCGACACAAATCTTTAAAATTTAATCTTTGTGATTGTGAAAGGTCAATGCCATCTTCCCCCAATTGACAAACAAACCTCTTCAAAACCCTATTCAATCCTCGTCTTTCTTCCTTTCTGTGAGTATATTTTTCTACAATCGAAGTTCAATTTTTATTTTGAAAAATGGGTATCGAATATTTTTCGTCGGGGAATGAATTGGGTATTTGCCAATTTCATCTATTTTGAATAGAAATAACTCCCCCACAAAAGGAAAAAAAAGGGTGATCAAAGATGAGTCAACCCAAGGTGATTCTAGCAACGGCAAGCTATGACCATATTATTCGATTTTGGGAGGCTCAAACTGGCAAATGCTATCGTAATGTGCAATACCCAGATTCTGTATGTCCTTTTTAGCATTCATCAGATTTACATTTGTTTTTATTGCTGCTAATTTTCCTAGTTTAGTCTTTTTTGTTAAATTTATTTGGATTTTTAACTGTTACTGCTGTGTCATTGGCTTATAATTCGGCATTGTTGAGAATTGGTGACAAAAAGCTGTATTTTATGTGTATTATGTTGTATAAACACTTGTTGGAATATGGGTTAGTTGTAAAAGTTTGATTAATGGTTTTTATACTGCAAGTTAATACAAATATGGTTCTTATACTGCAATTTCAGGCATTATTGAGATTTTGTAGCAATAATTTGTCTTTTTGGCATATTTGTGTATATGTGTTTGTTGAATATATATTGGGATGTATTGTGTTTTGAAGCTTTGATCTTTGGTTTTAGGTGTACTTGTGCTGGATAAGTACATGTTGGTATATGGGTTTGTAGTAAAAATGTGATCTTCTTTGGTATTTAAATGGCATTTTTATTACTGATATTAACCCTGAAATCTGAATCATATTTCTGAATCTTTCTAGTTGGTACTTTGCTGTGTTGATTTCAGACATTAGTGAGAATTGGTAGCAAAAATGTTAGGATGTGTTTTGGTTTAAAGCTGTGATCTTTGGTTTTGAAACAGCAAGTTAATAGGCTCGAAATAACCCCGGATAAGCGATATTTGGCAGCAGCTGGGAACCCTCACATTCGATTGTTTGATATCAATTCGAGTAGCCCTCAACCGGTAATATACTTGATTTGAGGGTTAATCAAAGGTGTTTGTTGGTCCAATTGATGATCTTGAGTTCTGTTTTGTCATCAATGTGACAGGTGATGAGTTATGATTCACATACAAATAATGTAATGGCAGTTGGGTTTCCATCTGACGGAAATTGGATGTATTCTGGTTCAGAGGATGGCACTGTGAAGATATGGGACCTTAGGTAGTAATGCTAATACATGCATTTGTGTTATCATGAACCTATGTTTTGAACGAGTAAAGACTGTTTTTTGAATTCAGAGCTCCAGGTTGTCAAAGAGAATATGAAAGCCGTGCTGCAGTTAACACCGTTGTCCTGCACCCAAATCAGGTTTGTTTTAGGGTACTTTGATAATACTTCTGCTTTTTTTATGTTGTATCCATCATTATTTTGTATGCTTGGAGCATTCTGTGATGGTTGAGAATTACGGTATTTCTTTAGACACAAAATGTGTTCTTTTTTACACTTTTGCCTTTACTTATGTGAACTATGGATATCTTCTTAGATAATGGATATTGCTATTTCCTTTTGGTCCTATATTATATATTGATTGTAACTTGAGGAAAAAAAATTTATCGCTGCGGCACCTTTTATTACAGTTTTTCTGCTCAAATGGATTCCTGGACCTTTTCCCAAAATTCTGCAATATTTATATTCTTTCAGTTGTGAACATTTGTTTTTACTTAGAGGGGGGGGGGGGGGGGGGGGGGGGTGGTGGTGGTGGTGTGACCTTGTATATTTTGTAATTCAATCTGTTCAATTACACCACTTCCTTATAGATGGACGGTCGCAACTCGAAAGTCAATCTGTTCAACATTTGTATATTTTGTAATTCCATCTGTTCTTATAAAAATTTGTGGATTTGCAGACTGAACTAATATCAGGAGACCAGAATGGCAATATTCGAGTTTGGGATTTGACAGCTAATTCGTGTAGCTGTGAATTGGTATGTTTAAAACTACTAATGTAACGTCTCTATTAATTACTTTATTTTGTATTAGAGTTTAAAAAAAAAATCACATAATTGCTGGTGGTTGGTTATTGAAGAAAGTTGTTGGAAAGTCTCATTTTACTGTGTAGACTCTAAGTTTAGAATTTGTGTATTTGACTTGAACTTAGTGAAGTAGTGTTCCTACTTTCATTTTTGTAATGAAGTATTTTGTTTTGCTGTTTGGAATGGATGGGAATGAAGCTGAATTTATTCCATTGGTTGGTTGGGCTATTTGCTTTAGAATCTTAAACCATGTGGGTTACCATGGGGGTTCTATCTCCCCAGAACCCTTAAAGCCTCTCGATGAATATTTCTTCTTTCTTGGAAATGTATCTTGATGAATGTTTCTTATCCCTAGTTTTGTGAGCATATATCCTAATCTACATGGTTTTGCTGTGTATGATCCCCTTCCTCTTGAGCAAGTTGTCCTTTTGCTCAACTTTTGGTTACATATAAAATGAAATTAAAGGCTATCATTAACTTTCTATGATACTAGTTATTTTCTTCCTATTCTAATTCTTTATGCTTCTCTTCCTTATAGACAAGGAGAAGGGAAAAGAATGTAAATGGGGAACATAAAGGAAGGAAATGGAAGCTATGTGACTCGTTGGAATTTTTTCTTAGTATAATGATTAATGGCATCCTTTTCTTCTTTGATCTTATGCAAAGAAGAGTTTTAGAGTTTTGGTGGATTAAATATGAATATGCAGTTTTTGTCTTATTATAATTATAGGATAACATTATAATTATTGGAAGATGATTGGCCATAAAGTGGTTAGTTGGTCTTTAAGGAAATGGTGGTTGCCTATTCGGTTCAATGTAAGAGCTTTTTGGGGTAAGTGTAGTTATTAAATAGAAACAGAAGATAGTAGTAACGAAGCCCTTTAGCAATCCTTAATGTTGAAAAAAATATTCTGAAGCACCCTGCACCTTTTAACCCATAAAATACCCCAAACATTATCTTCACTGTAAAATTAGCCGTATCCAAAATCTATTAAGATTTACTCCAAAATATAGTAATTTGCCCATTTGCTCTTGTATCAAGTATAAGTTAATTTAATCTCTTTCATAGTATCATATTAGTGATGACCATGAGTCCACCTTGTCCACCCTTAATTGCTTGGGGTGAGAGGTATACGTGAAAGCTTTTTGGGTTGCAACAAAAGAAAATAGGTTTTCATTTTACTGAGGTCCGATACTATCTTTTCGTAGCCAAAATGTAACTCATATTTTAAGCGAAAAGATAGTGTCAAACGTGATCTACTAATGCTTTGATCCTCCTTATCTTTGGGACATTTCTAGCGTTGCTAATTTTTGTGCAATCTGTTTCCGGCTTTTTTATAGCTGCACACCATTACCCATCTTTACAATCCAAAGATTTTTAAATCCACTGATGAGTTGGTGAGAATTGATAATGCTCTTTATTGGCCTGGTTACCTGTATATTAAGTATTAGTTTAGTGTCCTATAATCACTTATTTGACATTTGTTTATTTCCATAGCCTATGTTACTTGGACTCGGGTACGGTTTTGGGATACTGATACGTGTTCAAGTGTCGGATATGTCTAATTATGAAATTTTACGCCTAAAATGAAGTGTCTAAAGTGCCATACCAATGTCCGAGCATAAAAGATCAGACACGGGTACATGAAGCAAAATTAAGACTCCGGGTAACATAGACCGTAGGCTAAGTGATTATGACAATTTAATGCTGCTATCAAACAGAATATTTGTGCTCAGGTTCCAGAGGTTGATACAGCTGTGAGGTCTTTGACGGTAATGTATGACGGAACCTTGGTAGTTGCTGCAAATAATAATGGAACTTGCTTTGTTTGGCGTTTGTTAAGCGAGACACAGGTAAACAATTGGAATATATAATTAATCTGGGGTTATAAAATTTAAATGTGTGGTAACTTCGGAATATCTGCTACTGCAGACAATGACAAATTTTGAGCCGCTTCATAGACTTCAAGCGCACAAAGGATACATCCTTAAGTGCCTTCTTTCACCAGAATATTGTGAACCACATAGGTTTGTGTTTCTGAGAAGCTTTTGTTCTTTTACACATTCGTCAGTTTAAGATAATGCATCTTGAGCACGGTAGGCTTGTAGCTTACCGGCAATACTATTTTGTTGTTGTAGAGTGTTCTGACTTCTGATTATCTTCATTCCGCTACTTGTCTCGTGTTTCAGAGGGAAAATTTAGCATGCGCAATCTGTGTTAATTAGTTAATTAAATTGCACAGTTTTTGTAATGCCGAGTAATTTTTGTTTCTTTAAGATATTTGGCAACTGCATCATCTGATCATACTATCAAGATATGGAATGTGGACAACCGTTTCACCTTAGAGAAAACTTTAACTGGTAAATTAACTACCTTCATGTACCTTCTTCATTTTATTGGCGGCATACTGCATAGCCTTAACATTATTTATGCGTATTTACGATGGCTGTGGGCAATTCTTTCCAGGGCACGAACGCTGGGTATGGGACTGTGTTTTTTCTGTAGACGGTGCCTATCTTGTTACAGGTTAGTTGTATTATCCTCCACATGGCTTTTGTAATTTGTCCAAACAAATTTTATGTCGTGGAACTTAAAAGTTACTATTGCCATACCTATGCTTTTTACTGTAACTATCAAAATGGAAATGATGATGTGGAAAAATATTTGAGGTCCTTGAAATTTTGCTAGATCTAGACGGAAATCAGGATTGCAGACAAACTTATTTTTATTCCAATTTTTCCTCTTCATTCAAGTCCCAACTCTTTATCTTACTTTTATCACCCCGCACTATTCCGTTATACCTGTAACAAAGGAAATTATGCTAGATGATATCCCAACTTAAGTTATACTAAACATACCCGTGTCTGATCCTTGATGCTCGGACATTGGTATGACACTTAGACAATTCATTTTAGGCGTAAAATTGAATATTTAGACGTATCTGACACTTGGGCACGTACCAGTATCCGACATCAGCACCCGAGTCCAAGTAACATAGATCCCAACCTCTCATAATAGCCCATGAAGGATATTTGAAAATGCCGAAGCTTATAGAGATCAATATTTTAACCTAGGGTAATTTTATAGTTGGGTTTGTGACAACCACTATACTCGATAATGGTTAACTGTAAACATATCCGTTGGTACATCAAGCTAAACTGCATCTTGACCTTTGATGGTTTATTTTTTTTAAATTAATTCTCAATACTATGAGGTATATAATGAAGGTTATATTAGTAGTATGCTACACTCTAGTGTCTTGACATTTACCGGACGTTCTATTTTTCTCTTCTCTCTTCTCTTCCTCCTTTTTATGCAACAGCACGCCCAAGACTACCACTGCGCCATTGTTCGACGTGGGACGTATATGCAGACTACCTTGATTTGTTTAAGTGTGTTCATTTTGAAGAAGTGGGAAAACTCATGTGTGAAAGAGGAGAAATAATGCAGATGTCAAGAGAAAAAACTTAGAGCGGTTGCATGTCAGCATGTGTCTAGCATTCTGCCGATATCAAGAGCATAGAACCGTCAATAAACCCTTTGATTAAACACTCTATTGTCTTTTCAAATAAACGATCAATCGCTAACGTGCAATATGAGCTCTCGACTAATATTGACTATTGTGGTTGGTGAAATTACTCTCAAACCTATCCTTTAAGTAGGAACTAGTGCGGTGGTTTGAAACAACCCTCATGTAAATTTGTAAGAGAATGCTAATGTGCACTTTGATTGTGGTAGCTTCTTCGGATGGATCAGCAAAGCTGTGGTCGATGTCAAACGGTGAAGTAATCCAAACATATAAGCATAACAAAGCCGTTGTTTGCTGTGCTCTCAATGACGGAGCTGAAGTATCTTCTTGAGGACTGACCCTCTTACACTCGGTTTCCCTTTTCATTTCAAGTAAAACCCTTAATCTTTATTGATGCATTCGGTTGAGATTTGTACATAAATTCGTAATATGCCAATGTGCTTGTACTATCATAGTTTTGTCATGTGTTGAAATTCTTTTAAAATTTAAATTGTTTTTTTAAATTTATGTTGTAGTGTGATGATCACTCGTCTAAATTATTTTGCTAGTACATCGATTATGTGGCCCCTCAAATTCAAAATCCTGGCTTCGGCTAAAAACCAAAGCCAAGATTGACAAAAGCTAGGAAGAGTGTTGCATATTAGTAAGTGACAGTTCCATTTTTGATTGGGCTCTAAAAGGCTCTTTGGACTGGTTAATCATGTCCAGGTTGAACCTTGAAGAGGAAGTATAAAAATATGTATACCCACCTGTTTTCTTGTTTGCTTGTGCCTTCTGTAGTTCTATTTACTACATTTTCTTCACGAAATTTTGTATGGGACAGTCTCAGCCGAAGACGGTTACTCATAAGAGTAGCTCTATTTTCTTTTTAATGCAGTTTCTTGGAGGGATTTTTGTTTCAAAATATATAGTGCAATATGATATTGAGCCTATTAAATAAAAAAACAAAAATAGTTCCTTTTGTTATTTTCATGGTAATGAAATTTTGATTATAAAAAAAAATCTTGTTCATAAATGTTTTATTATTAGTGCCTAATCATATTTTCAAATAGTAATGTATTAGAATGAATTTTGTGTAGAAATAAGATGATTGATGTAAAGTAAGTAGAATCACAAACTTGTCAAGATTTTCCAACTGAAATTACACTGATTTTTCATTACTATTCTCATATTTTATATTTTATTATCAAATTAAATGGAGAAATTTAAATTAGTTACTAACTATCGTTTGTGGAACGCATCCCAATAACTACTACATGTACAACTAAAAGCCTGAAATTGGCTATACCATTTATTCGACTAAGTGAATATCCATTTATTCGACTAAGTGATATATATATATATATATATATATATATATATATATATATATATATATATATATATATATATATATATATATATATATATATATATATATATATATATATATATATATATATATATAATGTCTACCAATTTACTTTTCGTAGATAGTAGATACTCTCTCCTATTCGTTAGTTTCATTTATTTGGGTGTATTTTTCAATGTAATAATTCTATTATTAATATCTCTAATTGTGTATAGTTAAAAATTGTAAAAAGTTGATGTTAATGATCTTTGCATTGAAATGAACTAAACAAGATTCCACTTGACTAGCTATGTTATAATGTATAGATTAAGAATAAAATACATGTTAAGAGTGATTGATGAACATTGTTAAAAGTTAAATTGATAACTGACCCTAAAATGAATAGTGTACTTAGAGTTTTTTTCCACAAATTACTCTCTCCGTCCCATTGAATTTGCATCATTTTCTATTTTGGTTAGTTCCATTTAATTTGCATTAAATCTATTTTTTTGATAATGGTCCTATCATTTTCTTTTAATCTCATTCATACATTTTAACTCTTTTTAATTGCATCCACACAATTCATTATCTCTCTTTATTTATTACCATTTTATTTAAACTTACTCAAAGAGGATAGATAAGTACTTTAACTCTACGTTTAAATCCTAATATTCTTGATTTTGTAGGTCGATTTCACCCTATTTAAAATAAATATTATAAAAAGTTAATATTAATAATTTTTTGTAATTTGATAGATAATTTGACTCTTAAAATCTCCCAAGTGTGGTCCTTGACAAGCTTCTAAAATACTAATAGCCTGCAATAGAATCAAATACTTGTAGCTCCTATTCTTTATTCTTTAATTCAGTGTTTGGTTTCTTGGTTTGGGAGATTAGCAAGTATTTGGCCCATATTGCTACTACTAAGTGCTACTCTCTCAGTCGCTCTGTAATTGCTCTTTTATCATATGTTGCAAACTCAACAACAAAATCAGATTTTGATTTGCGAGATGTCGAGATTAGTATCAGGTCCATGTTGCTACGCCAAGAATTTTTTAGTCATATATTGCTAACTCAACAACGGAATCGGGTTTTAATATCCATGTATATTCCATTTATTCAAATATATTTACTGGACTTATTCTAGTTTGGATTTAGCTAAGATGAATCCTAAAGTATGGTTTAGTGCATTCTTGTGCCTTACCTTTTACTCTGTTCAAAGCCTAAATTACCACTTTCACTGTTTTCTATGTTTTTGGGAGCATAAACTTCACGCATTGCCCCTTATTTTCTTATCTTCTTCCTCACGCCTAACATTTTGCATTGGATTTTAGTTTCTTAATTTCCTAACTTAACCCAACTTTTAGGAATTCTATAATGTTTCCGTACAAAATGTTCACATCGATAACATGAAATTTCTGAATATAATGGTAGGATAAATTAGTAAAAATATTATTTTATCAAAAAATATTAAATAAAATATCATTAACCAATGTTAAAATTAAATTAGGGAAAAACATGTGAGAATAATAAGCAAACTTAAAGAATATATGCTAATTATTATATAAGGCAATTGTACCGAGAGATATATTTTATAGATAGAAAATTATCTATCTAATAGATAATATGAAAATATAAATAAATTTTTTAAATCGTCTCATAAAAAGGCTTCAATATAAAGTTAGAGAAAAGGCAGTAATGTCTTTTTCATGAAATACCTTCTTGTAGACTTGTAGTTATAGCATTAAAGTTTACTCCTATAAGATTAGTTTGTTGGAGTATGTCTAGTTATTATGTGGGTCTTTGTATTAAGTGTCATCTTATAAGCATTCCAACTTTATTAGTGTATAGTACTCTTATACAACTTGAGTTGAAATCTTGGTCTATCCAAGGAAGTATTAGTTTATTTTTACCTATTATTACTTTGAAAAAGAAAAATATAAGTATTTTGTATTTTACTCTCATTCACTTAAAACTAAAATATTCAGGAATGATTATTAAATATGAGTTTCGCAAAATATTCATCTCAACCGAAACATAACCGAAACATGAATCAATATAATATCGATGGATACTAGATAAGTATGAATATGAAAAAACATATCCATATAAGTATAATGTAAAAATACGATTTCAGTCACAATATTGGTAACGATAAACTCAAAAACTTTATAATATGGTCATAAATCGCAATATATTAATGAAGGTTTCAATAAATTAACAAAGCTTTGTTTTTCTAAAATGTTCATTAGTGGCAAATTAATGGTGGAATAAAAATTTACTAAAATAACATATTTCAGTAAAATTCACGCTAAATTGAGAGAAACAAAGAAATGAATAAATTAATTTATTCACAAAATAATGAAGGGCAAAGCACCAAAATAGACCAACACATCTTAAGCAAATCAAATGGTAAATTGTTCACTATCTCCTAATCAAGTCATCAAGTCGGTAGTAGCTTATTACTTTTTAGTTCTTAAATAATGTTTTCATTTATTAGTTTAGACGGTCTTATTTATTATTATTTTCACAAAAATTATTTTTATTTTCATCTCATTATTTTAATCATATTTAATCCTTATTTTTAAAATTATTATATTTACATATATTTATTTTCATTTTATTTTATTCATTTGGACTCTACACATTTTTCAAGTACAATTAAAATTAATATTAAAAATAATTAATTATATCTTATTATTACTTTATTCACAAGGATTTTATATTTCTTAATTCCTGTAAAACCATCTCTATAAATTACAATAATTATATATTATATAGAAATAAAAATAATAAAACCATTTCGATATATTTAAGTAGAGAGAGTAAATTGGTAGGTTAATATGCTTGTAGGATGCAGGCTAACCACTAAATTTCAGTCAAATGTAGTAAACAAATTATTCTCTTCTTGCTAGGCGCTAGCTCTTCACTTCCTCCTTTTTTTTTTTTTTTATGCATTTCCCTCCATCCCAATTCTCGTAAGTCCAAACCATTGAATTAACCTTTTTTCCATAATAACTTTTTAAAAAACTTTGTTTACCCATCCAGTTACCTACTTATTTATATTAGTATTAAAGATATAATAAAAATAATATCACTACAATATAATTTGCTTTTAGTGGGATATATTTAGCGATATTTAATTTAAATGTCGCTAGTTTAAATTTCTAATAGTATATATAAAGCATTTAGTGATATTTCTCACAAATGCCACTATAGATTATAGTAACAATTACATACGCCACTAAAGACCAAATAAAGTGTCGCTAAATCACTTTATAGTGGAACTTAAAATAAAAACTAATAATTATACACTAAAAAAATATAAATCAGTGATATTTTTTAATGTCACTACATTCAATATAACAAAAAGTTAAATTTATTGTAATGTATACATTTATTATTTACCAAACACCTATAAAATTATATTTAATTATTTATCAATTAATCATCAATCGTCGTTACGTCCTTACATGGATAAACAACATAATAAATAGATATAGCAATTTTTCTTTAACACTGCATGAACTTCTAGTCTATTCCGATCTAGTGAACTGCTACAAGTTCCAGTGATCTGTACTAGTTAAAACCAAATTTTGGTCATAGGACATACTTACATGTGACCTCTTAGAAAATACTTCCTTCATTTCATATTAGCGGTAACATTATAAAATTTAGTATTATTTATTTATTACTTTTAATTTATGATTAGTTTTTAATTTATAAGTTAAAACATAGGCAAGTGAGATTTTGTTTGATTCGTCTCATTGCAAAGATTATTAATATCAAATTTTGATAATTTTTTATTATACATAACCAGAAATATTAAGAATTGAATTAGTGCATTGAATTGCGTGAAAAAGCAAACGTTGTAAGTAAATTGAAATGGAGAAGTATATCTAAAACACAACAAGATGACATTATATTAATGTATACCGTCCTTTGGAGAGACGTCTTTGAGGCTCAACCCATTAAAACTTAATTAACCTAAAAGATGATGATGGGCGGATCAAATTAGGGATAGTCTTTTAAAGAAACCATCTCTCAAAAGAATTTGTATACAAAATATTACCTTGGAAGGCCTAACATAGGGTCCAATATAGTTTGTTCCTATGTTTTAAGGGTCCAAGACAAAATAAAGAAATGAGCCATTTTATAGAGTGTCGATTTCTTGTCTTTAATGGATATTTGAAAGGGTAAACTCACAATTTTACAAGCGGTAATTTATGTTTAAGCGGTATTTTATGTTTTATATGACTCCAATGACAAATTAAAGTATTAGAACCCCTTTTTAATTTCAGACCCTAAACAAATAGCTATCTTGCCTAGAATTAAAAACGATTGTATCCCAACATTTATAATTAAAATTCTAAATCGGCGGGCTGCTCGGGTCCCAATTACGGTCCCAATATACCTTATCCTTTTCCGTTATATAAACTATACTCTCACTCTACATCTTCAACTAATGTAAAGAGTAAAGTCACACTCCATCTTTCCCCCTAAAACTCCCAACCTTCTTCTATCTCTTTCACCTTTTTCCATCCCTTACTCCACTGCCTAACCATGATCACCGCACACGACTTCTACACCGTCATGGCAGCCATGGTCCCACTCTACGTAGCCATGATCTTAGCCTACGGCTCGGTCCGGTGGTGGAAAATCTTCTCACCGGACCAGTGTTCCGGTATCAACCGTTTCGTAGCAATTTTCGCCGTCCCATTACTTTCCTTTCATTTCATTTCGTCCAACAATCCATGGGACATGAACCTTCATTTTATAGCCGCCGACACTCTTCAAAAAATAATAATGCTAGTAATATTAGCCCTTTGGACTAATATCACACGTAATGGAAGTCTAGAATGGATGATCACAATATTTTCACTATCTACTTTACCGAATACGCTTGTAATGGGTATACCATTACTTATTGCTATGTATGGTAAATATTCGGGTAGTCTAATGGTACAAGTTGTTGTACTCCAATGTATTATTTGGTACACACTTTTATTATTTTTATTTGAGTATCGTGGTGCGAAGATTTTAATTATGGAACAATTTCCTGAAACGGCTGCTAGTATTGTGTCGTTTAAAGTTGATTCGGATGTTGTTTCGTTAGATGGGAGAGATTTTCTTGAGACTGATGCTGAAATTGGTCGAGATGGGAAATTACATGTTAAAGTACGGAAGTCTAATGTGTCACGACGGTCGATTTCGGGTATGACGCCTCGACCATCTAATTTGACAGGGGCAGAGATTTATAGTTTAAGTTCGTCGAGAAATCCGACTCCTAGAGGGTCTAATTTTAATACGTCGGATTTTTATTCTATGATGGGTTACCAAGGATTTGGGGGTAGGTTGTCTAATTTTGGACCTGCTGATATGTATTCTGTACAATCATCGCGTGGACCCACCCCTCGTCCTTCGAATTTTGACGAGAATCCGAGCACGTCTCCGCGATTCGGGTTTTACCCTGGCGCAACTGTTGCGCCAGGGTCAAATTCGGCTGCTGGATCTTATCCAGCGCCGAATCCAGAGTTTGTTAATGGCTCTGTGGGAAGTGCTAATAATAATAAGAATAGTGGGGGAAAGAATCAGGTGCAGCAAAGCACTCATCAACAGGGTGGTCATCATCAAAGTAAGTTAAGTCATGATGCGAAAGAATTGCATATGTTTGTGTGGAGTTCAAGTGCATCACCAGTATCAGAAGTTGGTGGGCTCCACGTATTTGGGAGTAATGATTTAGGACCGCATGATCAATCAGGACGGTCTGATCAAGGTGCTAAGGAAATCAGGATGATGGTTTCTGATCATCCACAAAATGGTGAAACAAAAGGTAACATACCCACGTCATCAATTTAATTTATTTTATTTTATTGTATTTTATTTATATTTTCAAAATAACATTCTCAAAAAAAAATCAGCTCCATTATTGATTTCAGGGTTAAGGAAAAGCGAGGAATTTGCTAGGGAAGATTTCAGCTTTACAGGTGGAGAAGAAGAAAAAGAAAAAGAAAATGGAATGCAAATAGAGTTTAATAAATTAGGGTCGAGCTCAGCTGTCGAGCTTGATCCTAAAGCGGTGGCGGCAGCCGGGGCGGAATTAGGCGGCGGCAGCAAACAATTGCCACCAGCAAGTGTAATGACAAGATTAATCTTAATCATGGTTTGGAGGAAGTTAATTAGAAATCCCAACACGTATTCAAGCTTAATCGGCCTAATTTGGTCTTTGGTTTCTTTTAGGTAAGTAAATGGGTCCCTTTTGGAGAAAATTTAGCCAAAGCAAATAATGTTCTCATAACCTTTTTGCTTGTTACCTTTTTAGAAAGAACGTTATTTATCATTAACTGGTTTTTTTAGTTCCTATAAATTTGCAAATAACAGATTTAATATTTAGAATTTTCGTAAATTACAGTTTTAATGTTTAATTTTGGAATCACAATCACTAAAGTGTTAAAGTCTACAGTATTGAGGTCTAAATCATATGATTCAGACCATTTTAGTGGTTGAAATTATATAATTTGGCCTGAACACTGTAAACTTGAATACTTTAGTTGTTATAATTTGTAAAATATAAACATTGAAACTGTAATTTGTAAAAATTATAAATTTTAAGGCTGTAATTCACAAATTATTCTTATTTTTATAAGCATGATATACCAAATAGGTTAGTAATGATGATCTTTTTAAAAAAGTTGATTATTCAAATTTTATTTAAATTATAAATTAAAAAATTAACTAATACTACAATGCCTTTTGATTTTTTAAATTGAAAAGCATTATTTAATTGTAAATTTCTGAAAAGGTTGTTTGTACATGTTTTAGAATAAGTACATTCTCCCACGTAAAGAATAATCTATTAGTACTTCAGTATAAAGTAGTAAAAGTTTATTTATTACTAACACAAAATCTATTCAAAATCTAATATATAATTATACTCTTTTTGTGATCTTTGATTTGTGAGTAACTTTTAAAAATGTGATAATAAATAAAGAAAGAGGATGAATTAAATGGATAAAATTAAAAGAGAGTTAAAATATATAGATGAGATTAAAAGAAAGTGGTAGGTCAACATCCAAAAATAGAAATAATGCGAATTAAGTGGAACGGACCAAAATAAAAAATGCTGCAAATTCAATGAAATGGAGGAAGTATATATTAAAAAGTATTTATATTATTATAAAAAATATAATATTGTATGGTTCAAAAATTTTAGTCCAATATTTAAAAATAGGGTACAATTGCAGGTATCATGTGGAAATGCCGTCAATAATTGCGAATTCAATATCGATTCTATCAGATGCAGGACTTGGAATGGCCATGTTCAGTTTGGGTTAGTAAGTTATAAACTTCCCATAACATATTTGGTTGGTGCATTTCCAATTTCCCATGTGCTATGCTTCTTAACCAATTTTAGTAGGTCCATTTAGAAACCCTTCTAGAAATTAAATTAAAATGCTTTGTTTTTCTAAAATTAGTAAGTATCCTAATCTGTCTCTTTAAAATGGTAACACTTGAATAATACGAATAACTCTCATATCATCATCATCATCCCAAAGAACCGCTTAAGGTGGAGTCTGTAAAGAATGAGAAAGAAGGAAGATCAATACCCTCATCACGAAGAGATGAATAATTATTACATATTTAAATGAAAGGAGTGTTGCTAATTAAAAAACGGCTAGTCTCTTGGGAGATCGGAGACTGTCTCCAAGTCCAGTCCATTAAAAATTAATATTAATGTATACTTACATTATTCTTAATGCTTACTTATCGTATTTTTAGCATCTACTTTCAATATTTTAAATGTCTACTTACATCATTCTTAATGCCTACTTATAATATTATAAAAAATATATAATGAGTCGACCTAATTAGAAACTCACAACAATTTGTGATTAAAAAAATTTTAGGGACTAAGCTTACAGTTATTTCGGCTTAGCTTCCACTTTTAAGGTGGTCTTCACCTTAATGTAAATGCAAAGCTGACATTTAACCATATGCTTCAATTATGTTCCTTTTTGGTGCACTTTTGCTTTTCCTAAAGATGTTTCTTCTCAATATGTGATTGAAAATCAGAGTTTAAATCTCATTAATTTTATATAATATTATTAATTATCTGAATCAAAACTTAAGTTAATGATTGTATCATTAAAATATGTTATATATTTTTATTATGTTTTCTCTTTGAAATTTATTTGAAATAAAAGAGTAAATACCTTATTATGTTATATATGTTATATATTTTAAAATATGTTTAAATTATACCTCATATTAAGGCTTTCACATTAGGTGAAGAATGAATAAAATTTAAATTTATAAATTTTTTGTCACGTTAGGTTCTGATACCATACATTTTAGAAATTATATTCATCAAAAATATATATATTGATAACCGCCGTCTTAAGATATGTTATATAACTAGATAATTTATATACAATAAGTTTAATTTATAGCTTTATTATTTTTAACAAAATAACATAACAGTGTGTTCTTTCCAATCAAACGACAAAGAATATGTTTGATATTTAATGGCTATAATTAATGAGAAGACAGATAGTGGATGTCATTTCACTTTGGTTAGATTAGAGGCTTATTTTCCAAATTCATTTTGCAGTTAGTTGTAGCCAATTTTTGCCAACCACTCAACTAAATTTCGCAATTATTATTAAATATATTAATTTCAAGTTAAACTTAAATATATATTGTTGGCCATATTAATTAAAAAACAAAGAAGTTTCTAAATCACTTTGAGAAATTGTATTTAAATTTTAGGAAAAATTAAGCTGAATAAAGGTTTTAGCTTTGGTTATACTCAGATTACCTGCTACCTGTTGTAGCAAGCCATTTGAACAAAAAAAAAAAAAAGATAAATTACAAATTTTTTTTTACTTGACAAACCCAGCCCCTGCACCTTCCTTCCCAAGCCTCAACAATCACGCACCCATGCTCCCACCAGCTTTGATTACCTCCATACCCACCTATAAAGCCTCCGCAAAACCCTATCTATATCCCCACCAAAGTTTCAAAATTTAATAAAAAAATGTCTGTATTGTTAGACATTATTCATTAGGTGTTGGGTTCTTCCTTCGAGTTGGGAAAACATTAACCAAAGAAGGAGATTTTGATCAATTACAAATTTTTTTACTCAACCAAAATTTGATCAATGTTGTAAATAATGTTGTTGTAGTCGCTGCCAAACTCTTTGTTCTGTCCAAAGGCAATCAGAAGTTCCTTGATGCTCATAAATTGGAGCAATGGTGAGCTGATGACTTTAAACTGCAAATTATAATCAAAGGTGGCTGATGGGGAGGATAAAGAGAGGGTTGTTTGCTGAATGCACATAAGGGAAAGCAGCAAAATTAAGTGAGGGAGGGCGGGAGGGGAGTGACGGTGGTGAGGGAAACCGGTGACTGGCGTGTGAGGAATTAGCTGAGGTGGGGTGGATGAGTGGTTAATAGTTTAATTTTTATTGTTATTTTTTTTATTGTTTTGTAATTTTAGTTTATTTTATTTTTTTTAAAGTTTACCTAGGTAACTCTTTGAGGAACAACATTTTTGGATAAGTGACATAATAATTGAGATTATTTATGGTTAATCAATACGTGAGATTATTGTAGAAAAATTACAAAAAGTTAAATTATTCAGGATAATTTATTTTTTTAAAATTTTAATTGTATTATAAATATCTAATAATTACTGTTTTTAGACGTATCATTAAATTGCTACAAGTATATGTTTTTTTTGATAAGGATATCATATTTTCATCAACATTAAACATCAACATTAAAGAATAACAACATAACTCTTTTTAGATGTATCATTAAATTGCTATTACTATATACCTTTTTAAAAAGGATATTATATTTTTATCTACCATGTTCTTTCTTAATTTTAACTCTTTTTTTCAATTTCTTGCGTTTACTTTTTTTATTGACTATTGTAAAAATTTTATAAATAAAATAAATGATTTTAAATATGGCAAATTTTTCAGAACAGATAGAATAATGAAATTTAAAAATGGGTAACAATGTCAATAGTCCCATAATGTGGTTAGTAATGGATTGACGTATGAGCAAAAAAAGTGGGACCTTTTTGTCTTTGTGATACGTAGGTTTGTGGTCCTAGCATGAACTCCATTCATGTTGTATCAATTAAAACCTTATCTTATGTTTGTGTTCTATATTTTCTGTAAGGTAGTTGTTGCAGTTATTTAATTTATAAGTAATTAACTTTTATTTACAGACTAATTAGTGTTTTTATGTTATAATTTGTGAAAATTGAAGGTTTGTTCATGGCTCTACAACCAAAGATAATTGCATGTGGAAATAAGGTTGCTATTTTTGCCATGGCTGTGAGGTTCCTTACTGGTCCTGCTGTCATGGCCGTGGCTGCTATTGCTATTGGCTTACGAGGCGATCTTCTCCGGATCGCTATTGTTCAGGTTCGTTTTATTTTACTGGTTGTACTTTGACTTTTACATTAATTCACAAATGTCACATTGATCTTATTATATAATGAATTACTTCACCTTCAACAACAATGTAACGTGCATTGACATGACAAGTTAGAGTTAACTAAAAGAGTCTGAACAACTCAAACAAAGAGGAGAATAACCCACTTACAAGCTCAAAGGAGAGTACAATTCACATATGATCGATAACAATAAACACTTCAACGCTTACCGTACCATCACATGTGAGTTCCTTAGAATTTCAGCCCATTACAAGGGTTATTACAAATGTATAGAAAACATCCTATTAAAGGTCCTTTAAATAGTGGTTAAATTAAATGCCTCAACAATAAGTTAGGCTCTAATAACAAGTTAAATAATCAATTCAATTAAAAATTTAAATTGATGATTAAAATCTCAAAATATATTATATACTCTGAATTGTTATTTATACAAATAAAATGCCACTAGCCTAAAGACATGAATAGCGTATAGCATACATACTTGCATGCAACTATTTGTATAGTTTTGGAATGTTGACTGATAACGAAATCATATTCTTTACGTTCTCTTTTTAATAGGCGGCTCTTCCTCAAGGAATTGTTCCATTTGTTTTTGCCAAAGAATACAACAATCATCCACAAATACTGAGCACTGCGTAAGTATATTTTAATAAAAGCAAGTTACTCACATTGTTTTTTCTTTTTTCACTTTAAATATGACATGAAAATATGAAAAAGCTACGTTAATTCAATGGATAAACTATTTATTAGTAATATACAAACTAAATATATTTGTTACAATTAATAAACGAAATACCATTATTTTTTGATATTTATTAGTAATAAATAATTAATTCAATGAATGGACATAAGCTATACAAATATGAGGCGCATGATTAACTCCTATTGATCGAAAAAGAATACACATTAATGACAACTATGTACCATTGCATTCCATATGTTGCATTATGCTTTATTACACGTGACAAACTATATATATTTCTTTCACTATTATATTAAAAAGTTTTTAATTTAATTGATCTATTTTCATTTCATTTTCATCTTTTTTAAATATCATGATTACTTGGCATTTAACTACTTAATTGAAATAGTTACTTAAGATCACTAACGATGGAACTTTTAAACACTATCACTCTTGGTCTTAGTATGAAATCTATACTTAACCTGCTGAGATCATGACTCGATTTATTTCATTAAAATGTAATTTAAGTTGAATTGCGTAATATATAAAACTAGTTTAGCTCACATATAAAGGTGAATATTTGACTAATCTATATTAGCTACTGTTAGAGCATATAACATATCCGGAGACTTTAACCATCAACTTAAGCTTTTGGTTGAGTTGGTTTTTTGACGTGGTATCAGAAGCCAACGTGACAAGAGGTCACGGATTCGAATCTCAACCACCCCTCATTTAAAGTGAAATATTTAGCACCATGTATAACGTGTGAGGGGATTTGTTAGAGTATATAACATATCTTAAGGCCTCAACCTTCAGCTTAAGCTTTTGATTAGTTGGTTCCTTGAGAGCTACTAGCTAGTATCCTAAATTCACCCATGATTTCTTGATAGATGTGAATTATTTGTGTCATTAACTTTTGACAAGCAGAAGTTGTTTTTATTATATTAAACTTATTTTCACTGAACATAACTCGTTTTTACATACATACATACATACCCTTAAGTTTGATCAATTTTGGTTTCTAAATGGAATGTGTACGTAATGTAGTTGATTCAATGCAATTTATAAGATCCATAACACATGACTTGTTCTTGGTAAACTAATATCACAAGATAATATTTTGTTATATTGAGTTTAAATAATTTTGTTGTAAAAAGTGCTAACTAATACTTTGTTGTATAAAAATTTGGACAGCGTGATCTTTGGGATGTTGATAGCATTACCAATAACCTTGGTGTACTACATCCTTCTTGGACTATAAATTTTGTTGCCTTCAAAGGATTGAGTTTGCTAAGTTTTATACTACTTTGAAGTTTTCATTGTACCGAGTTTTGGGAAGAAGGTTCGTTCTAGAAACCAAACTAGGTTGCATCGAAAGGAGATCAAAAGGGTACACAAAGGATTTTTGATTTACAATATTCTGTTCTAACACGACTTTACTCGACTCGACTCGAAAATAATGAGTTTTTCAAGGTGGAAATGGTCAAAAGAAATATGTGCTAATTCTCATTCACTTAGAAAATGATGATGATTGGTTAGAGATTAAAGATTTGACTTCTTCAAGGAATTTGCTGCCTAATATCAGGATCATGCTCCCACAACATTTTAATTTTAATTGGCCTCTTAAAAATAAAGTTTTTTTTTTATATATATATATAAATACATTGCATCTAATTTTTATTTATTTTTCTAAAGTTTGGCGGTTGAAAAAGAAGGAAATTAGGGGAAAAGTAGTGGGTCCCATCCAAGGATTTTATAGTGTTAGTATTATTATTATTTTTAGTAGTGATGATTTTAGTAATATTCTTGGTGGATTAATGAAATGTAGTGTAAATCTTTGATTTGTAAATGCAACTTTTGTTTTTGGAAATTCCAATTTTTATTATTATTATTTTTGGTAAATTAGAAGAATTTCCATTGAAGATGATATATGTTTGGTTTGGCTACTTTTAGTAAGAAGCCTAAGGTAAGATTCTTAGTTTCCTGTTGTAGAAGAAATGTCTATTTTAGCGGTTCATTATTTACATTCTCTGACAAAAGATATTGTGCAATTTTTGTACATTCCCATTTTGATGGTTGTGCATGCGTACCTAATTCCTTGTATGTTTATGTACTAGAGCTTAGCCTCCCTTTTTAAAAAATAAAATTAAATTAATTTTAGTCTAAGAAAATAAATGCCGATCGAGCGTACATCTCAAGTCTCACACGGAAAAAGTAACTTTTGGAGTTTTCTTTTTTAATGGTAATACACTTGTATATATTTTTTGAGTGCTACTCCGTCTAAACTATTTTGCCTTATCTGCTTTTGAAATTAAGAATTTGAGTTTAATTAGTTAAAGTTTTGAAATATTTAGAAATAGATAATGCATATACAAAGTAAAATTGGTGGGTCATATACAAAAGTAAAAATTACCGTGAATAATACAACCTTTTGTTAATTTTTCTACAATAATACCAACTATAGATTAACCATGAATAATACCAACTAGAGGATATTTTCTTAAAACAATACCAACTTTAGTTTATTAACTAATTTACCAATTTTTTTTGTCTTATAATCACCTATAGTTTGATTTTTAACATGTTAGGGATTTTCTAGGAAAACACCCTTTTAAGTTGGTATTATTCATGGTTAATCAATACTTAGTATTATTGTAAGGAAATTAACAAAAGGTTGTATTATTCACGGTAATTTTTCCTATACAAACTAAAATAAGAAAAATTCACTGAAGCAAACTAAAATGAAAAATGAGCAAATTGAATGAGACAATATACTTTTATAGTTGTAACTTGTAACTAGATGTTAACTGAAATCCGACAATATACTTGTAGAGATGAAAAATGAGCAAATTGAATGAGACAATATACTTGTATAGTTGTAACTTGTAACTAGATGTTAACTAAAATCCAACGAGTTGACCTTGTAACTGAATCCTACTTTGATCTGATTTTAAAATATATTTAAAAATATGTTAAACACAATGTAAACACAATTCAAATACATTATAGAACTCTAAAATGACCTAATGATTCAAATGAACCGTTATAGTTCTATAACTTGTATAGTATGTATTAGATGGGTAATTACCAAATTTTCTTGGGAAAAATTACCAATGAATAATACAACATTTTGTTAATTTTCCTACATTAATACTAACTATTGATTAACCATAAATAATACCAATTTAGAGGGGTATTTTCCTATAATAATACCACTTTATTTTATTAACTAATATATCAAGTTTTTTTTGTCTTATAATCACTTATAGTTTGATTTTTTACATGTTAGGAATTTTCGAAAAAAATATCTTTTTAAGTTGGTATTATTCATAATTAATTAATAATTGATATTATTATTGAGAAATTAACAAAAAATTATATTATTTACAGCAATTTTTTCATTTTCTTGTGCGTAGAAAATGCGTGGTGGAAATGTGTAACTAAATAAATGGGAAAGGGACAAAAATGGTAAAAAAAAAAACTAAGAAGAAAGTTCAAAGAGGCATCATTAATTAACTAATTAATTAATAATAATAATAAAATCCAATGACATTCAACAAAAACAAGGTCCATGGTGTCCACGTACGATAAAAGGTCTCATGTGCTTGCTCAACAATTACTTCTTCTCGACGTTGTTAGGTTAATCTTGATAGTAACTCTAAACCATATTTGGTGACTTTCCATTAGTATTCATCATCTAATTTTTAAATATTATATACTCCCTTTTTTTTATCCATTTTAAATTTATCTACTTTAAAAGAGATAAATTTAAATTAGATTTTTAAAGTATATATACTTAAGCTTAAAATTTCCTAAAAAATACGTGTAAAAGGTAAAGAGGACAAATAAAAGGGAGAAGAGAGTAGGACTTTTTTAGAATTTGAATAGATATATGATTTAATTTTTAAGTTTAATGGTTCTTTAATATAAAGGCCAACATGACAAAATGTTACTACTTACGAGCTCAAATGTTATCTACACCTCATTCCAAGTGAAATAATATATATATCGGGTAGAATGACAATGAGTTAGATTTGGATTAAATTTTTTACAATTTGACTCTGCTATGAATAAAATAAACTTGAAATAACGAAACTTCAATGGATTTGAATTGTGATATTTTGAAAGAATTAAAAAAAATTAATATACGCAAATTCACGACGACAATATTTCACAAATAAACTACAAGTTGCCTATAACTTGACCAATCCATCTTGATAACTCAAATCGACTATTATTTGCCCAATTTCTACTTAAAAACAATATGTTGACTCTCAAAAATAATATTATTCTAATAGACACGTACAAAAAAGTTTTAACAATGTTGGAATTTCAAAGAAAAATTTTCTTTGATTAGGTGTAGATATGTTTATCGGGTCATATGGTTGATTTCGAGTCTACTCTTTCGGGTTGGTTTAAAATTGAATATTATATTCATATTGGTTTTTACATCTTTTTAAATTCATTTTGAAGTCGGATCAAGTCCTGTTCAGTTACTAGGTCGGATAAATATTAAATCGTCAAATTTATTTTAAACGCCTCTAATTAGTAGCGAGAGGGACATGAAAATGACAATGACAACCATCTTTAGTGTCCAATTGGCTCATACGGTCTGTTTAAGTGCGTTTGGGTTTCCTTGCAGGAGGCTGTGTGGTTCTGAATTGCAAGACCCCACAAAGTTCACAAGGCTGCATACCATATTTGGCGCAGGATGGGTGCTCTTACTTGCCAGCTACTTTCTAGCACAAATCTAACTTGGTTTCGGGTACTTTCTAGCATGTTTCCTAGATAGCTTAGCTTGTGTTTGATCATTTTCACCTTATAAAGTGTTTGTAACTCACATCATGACTATAAAATTCACCCTTAATTAATTGTTTGAGGGGCCGTCTATGAACTTTTAAGGATTATGAGCGAAAGTTAAATATGAGCTTTTTGAGTACAAACGTGTATGTCTATTATTTAAATGGTAATAGCAAATTACCATTTTATTTTTATTAATATAAAGTACTGATTTGTTCGATTAATTTAATTAAAGAAAAAATACAATAAAATGATAACAACACTACTTTTTTGATAGAAATAATAGCATTACTTAGTTGTCTAAATTGAATAATTATCAATGAAAAAGGTAATAAATCAAACAATTGCTACTAGCAAGAAATTAAATCCAAAATCAATAATTATCAAACAAGTAGTCATATTAAGGCAATGAATTATATCATACATTATATTAATTTTATTGTATTTCAGCAAAAGACAATTTGATTGTGAGCATGATATTTATCTTTTTTTCATTGGATAGTATTAATGGAATTTGACTTTTTTGCATTTTTTGACTTACCATGTTTACACATTTGTATTTTTGGAAAAGTTTATACATTGATGGATGCAATAAACCATAATTATTCCAATTACACTGTTATATATAAATGTACAATTTAAAAAATTTTACTGAAAAATAGATAAAATATTGAAAATACATTGGTAGAAAATTATACTGCAAATAAATTACATTCATTCCAATTGTACTGCAATTTATTAAATTACTAGAAGTACATAATTGCTCTTTTTCCAGCAATAGTTGTTAAAAACTCAAATGACATAAATTCATTTAATTGATCATTAAATTCAGTCATTTGCAAAGTTATACTACCGTAATTACAATTTTGAAATTTAGGAAAAATGTCAAAAATATTGAACCAGATGATAATTATGGAAACAAATAAATTGATGCAAAAAATCAACCAACTTTAATCAGTATGTTGGCAACCAGAATATCTTAGCTACTAAATATAGTGCAATAAAAATCAATCAACTAAAAATATTCTGATTTTCTGTAATTTAATTATTCCTTTATAAAGACAAAAATGCATCAACCTTTAGTGTTGTTTAATAGGAGTAATATTTTATAGAATAACCATAAGTTTAAATTACATTCAAGAAATTCATAGAGACAGGGAAACATGGAATATTAATGACTATTAATAAAAGTCAAGGACAAACAGTATCCCATATTGGTTTGTTCCTACCTTGCCTGTTTTTAGTCATAGACAATTACGTTGTCATTTCTAGAGTGACTAGAAGAAAAGGACTAAGAATTCTCATATGCGACAATGATGGTGAAATATGTCATCGTACTGAGAATGTAGTATATAGAGAGGTGTTTCAAAACCTACAAACTCTTTATTAACAACCTATTTTGGGTTTCTTTATATTTAATTCTTTTTCAATTACAATATACATATGTAAATACTTTATCACCCACCTTCATTTAATATTTGTATTAGTCTAAAATTTCATTAAAATTTTAACATATTTAAAATCTGTGCACTGCACTGGTTTTTATACTAGTTGTCAATAATTCTAAAAAAATATTAATAAAAATCATACGAAGTTTTACATGTGTTGCTAAATATATTATATCTTTTAATATATAATTCAAAAATCAGATATATTAATTTTTTTTTCGGACCTTAAAATAATAGAGCCTTGGCCCTTGAGCCATTGCTCATGTTGATCATGCGGTTGAGCCAACCCTAAATAATTTTTAAATGAGGGGGGACTTATTGGTTTGAATGTCCAAAGAAATTAGGAATGCCCTTGATGACTTATCTAGCTCGAGCCTCCAAAGAATTCGAGAATACATAGGTTACTTGGTGCAAACAGCCTTATGGATTCGAATAATGCTTGTGAAATTCTCTTTAGTCTGAATTATAAAGTGTTGGATCATAAGATAGAGGATTCTTCGTAACAAGTATGAATATGGGGTCGCTAGGGCTATTAGCCCCAAAGTTTGTGACATATATATATATATATATATATATATATATATATATATATATATATATATATATATATATATATATATATATATATATATATATTTATTTATTTATTTATTTATTTATTAGTTGGTTTAATCCTCAAAGACTCTAAGAATATCTTTGAGGTTCATTTTAGTTTATGCTACATATTCTAGAACCAGAGGACAATTAGGGCTAAAATTTCCGAAAATGTTCAAGAATACACTTAAGCATTTCGTTGTTTTGTGCCCCATTCAAGGATACGGACAATGAACTTATTGGTTTGAGTCTCAAAGAGTCCACAAATATGGACCAAGGACTTTTTATTTGAAAATGATAAAGTTTGGGTAGTCATTCTCAAATTTTTAATTTTAAGTACTTTAAAAACAATAGTAGAATTTGATCCAAATTCAAATTTAAAAATTTTTGATTTGCCAAACAAAATTTGAGCTAGTTCCACATTTTCAAATGAAATCATAATTCCCAAAATAACATTAAGGAAATCTATCCGTTGAGTATGGTTTGGTCCCTAAAGATTCTGTGAACACCTTTGATGTTCTTATAGGTTTGAGCCTCAAAGAGTCCAAGAATATGAAGGTGAGCCCACTAATAGCTAGCCTCAAAGTGTCCAAAAATACAAACGATCGAGAACTCTTTGGTTTGTGACCAAACAATCTAAAAATATAGACCGAGAACTTCTAAATTTGAATTAGATTAATGTAAATCTTATCGTATATTTATTTTATATTAGAATATATAAGTCAAAATTTAAACTCATCATGATTGATACATTAAAAGACGCCTTACTAGAAAATTCAACTAAAGTTACTAAGTCAAAACAATTTTCTTCCAATCCATAATTACGTATTTTAAATTTTCATATATTAATTAATCTAGATAAAAAGTTTTAATAGCGCAGAATAAGATGAAAAAAAGCAAATTTTATACATTGCACAGCTATAGAATGAAATCATAGTTGATTTTTTCCAAAAAAAAATCTAAATAATAATGGAAAAGATGAGTGGGTGATTAGTGAAATCTAAATTGCAAAATCCAAGAGCAAAACATTAACATAGAATGAAAGAATTGAATATAGACCAATATCTAAATGGTAGGACATAATAGAACAGAAAGACGGTGTCCTCGTGTGCATGGCATTAACGTATTGAACCAACATCACACATGCAAGACATCCATATGATTAGTTGTATATCCCATTAAGACAACCAAATCACGACACAATTGCATTCTAATTTAATTCAATATTTAAGTTTTGAATTATAATAGACTAAAATAATTCATTAAATTATTTGCGTAGAATTAATCAGAAACAATTAATCTTTTGTTACTATTTATTTAAAGTTTTTGAATGGCAGCTGATAAAATTGTTTACATCTATCTTTTTAAATTTTATTTAGACAGAATAACCTAGCGGGTCAATCAGATTCAAAATATGCCATTTCTATCAATCATGAGATTGGGTAGTTTTAGGCAATTACAAACTAGATTGATCCAACTAGAATGAACATCTAAGTTAGATGATGAGCCCCACTTGTTGTATCACCACCATCCATACTTCACATGTACATGAGCCTCCTTCCTATTCTTTGCCTACATATATCAAATTTATTATTACCTCCTATTCAGCTGAATTGTCCCATTTTTTTTGGCACTATTCACTTATCACTCTTAATTTGTATTTTACTCTTAATCTATAAGTTAAAACATAGTCATATGGGATCTTGTTTGATTTGTCTCAATACAAGGATTATTAATATCAACTTTTTATAATTTTTAATTAAGCATAATTTGAGATATTAAGAGTTAAAATGTTGCCTCGGCAAGTGTGAAAAGTCAAATGAGACAGTTCAGCTGAATAGGAGGGAGTATTTTTTAAGTACATATATATTAATTGTGTTTTTAAAATCATTATGTTTTCAATAAATTTAATTAATTTTTATTCATTACAAGACATTAATATGACTTCAAAAATAAAAAAAATTAAAATATAGAAAACCACTATAATAACGATAAACAAACGGACCTTAAAGTAACAACATAGCAATTAAGAAAATCTATGCATTTTATTTTAAAACCAAAATTTTGAAAATCATATGTTAATCTAGTAATTGAAAATTTTTCTTTTATCCTTTTAATCAAAATTTGAATCTCAACACTCACATAAATAATTAATTTTTTCCTTTTTCACTTACTTCTAAAAAATTCTCCAAATTTCCCTCCAATAAAAAAACTATGCACCTCCTCTAGAAATTCTCAATTAGTAGAGTAGAGACAGTGGGGTGGTGAACAAAGTTATAGTACACAAACTCTATATTAGACTTATTGGGCGAAGCCCTATTCCCCCCCCCCCCCCCCCCTTATTTTTTTTTGTATTACCAAATTTAACCTTTTTTAGTCAAATATTAATTGAAATCTTATTGATCATATATTTGAATTAACCATAAAACCCCTAGTAGATGTGATTCAACAAATACATTTTAATTAGAATAAAAACAAATTTTCTAATTTTAAGATTAATTCCTTATTTGAAAATCTAGATAGTGATTTTCATTTATAGGCAATTTATTATTAAAAAATCCTAATCAATTACAGTGATTTTTTAAATCATAATAAAAGACAAAAAATATACTAATAAAATAATCAAAATACAAAAAATAAATTACAATTTTAAAAATATCACCCTATCAAATCCCTCAACATGAGTGTGATTTGCCAAGTTGGCAAATAACGGTTAGGAGTTGCTCACTTATTATTGTCTTGATTAGCAACTTTTTAGCTAATTATGTTTGTCTAAATTTGGTTAAATACCTATATATTTGTCATTGTTTATTGTATTTATTAACACCATAATTGTCAAAATCCATTTCATTTTCTTAGTCAAATAAGTAATTATTATGACTACAACAACAATTTGACTCTTGTAAAATGAAGAGTATACAAGTATATCTTGAGCATAAATATTACTCCTATTTGTTGTGCGTTACTTACTTTGCATTAATTGTCATTTAAGTAGTTTTCACTTACTTTGCATTATTTCTATTTTTAAACAATGATTCATTACTTTCTTTTAATATCATTCATACACTTGTAACTCTCATTTAATTTCATCCATATAAATTATTCTCTCTTCATTTACTATATATATATATATATATATATATATATATATATATATATATATATATATATATATATATATATATATATATATATATATATATATATATATATATATATATATATATATATATATATATATCTAAAAATCTTAATTTTTCTGTTTTTGCTCTTAATGCAGCGTAGTATATATTTAACATGATTTTCCATAGAATTAGAATGTAGAGTGTAGTATGATCAAACTAATAATTGCATGCAAACAAGAAGAGATGACTATTAAGAAAAAGAGATAGCAAGGAGGTGATGGTCATGTGTAGGGTGAAGTGCCAACATGAACCAAATCATTGGGGCCACCCCGAAAGTTTATGGGATCTTATGAAATTAATAATTATCATTACACTTTTAAAATAAAGTTAATTAAAAGCATTATGTAAGGTTCTTTTTCAGAAATTAGCCATTTGACAAAAAATTATCTCACTTTTTTGTTTGATTGTATTGTTATGTCACAACTCTTATGTCTTCTTTACACAAAGTTAAGAAAAATTATAGTCTATCACCCTCTTGGTCTCCACTCATTCATTATAATAAATTTTTTAATTTTTTAATAAATATTTTAAATTACGATTTCGACATTATTATTATTGTTGATATAAGTAGGTTTTAAAAGTAAAATATGTCACTTTCATCAAAACAGAGGAATATTTATGCGTACTATTTATATAGTCTGGAGTATAACATATTATGAAAGCTACAATTATTGTCTTAAGCTTTTAGAATTAGAATTTAACTTTAATCCAATTATACTTTTAAGTGGAATTATTAGTGGCAATTTATGAGGAAAACTTTTATTTCTATCCTTACATTCAGCCCAATGGGGTCTTCTATGTTGACTATTATACTTTCTCCTAATCTAATTAAATGTCTCATTTGTTTTTTTGACACTATTTACTAATTACTTTAGTTTGTATTTTATTCTTAAACTGTAAGTTAAAATATGACATGCAATTTTGTTTGATTCATCTCACCATTTTATAATTTTTAATCATATAGAATTAGAGATAAAATATTAAGTATTAATAGAACTACAAATATCATCATAAGTTTTTGGTTGAATTGATTAGTCCATCACATTCACATATGAGTTCAAGAATTGTTTCTAAGTTATTTAAAAAATTACTCGCTTTATCTCTTTAAATTTGCATTATAAGACTCAAAAAATTCTAACATGTTTGAATCTTATAGTGCAAATTCAAAGTAACTAAGGAGTATTTTTTGTAAAACGAAGCTATGTCTATATGAGTTTTGATTTCAACTGTCAAATTAAATGTACTTTCGTTGTTTCATTATAATTGCTACATTTTACTTTTTATGCAATTTGATGCGTAATTTTAATTGTTTATATCTTAAAATATGCTTAAGTAAAAAATTATAAAAAATTAATATCATAAAAATATGAGATTAGACAATTCAAATAATATCTGATTTAATTATTTAATAAGGGACCAATAGGGTGTTTGACAATTGGCTGTTGGCTTGTTTGACCAGCTGGAAATGTCGGTTGTTTTTGTTGGATTTTAAGTTAGCCGAAAAACTAGCTGTTTGTGGAGATGTTTGGTAAATTTGAGTATTAATTGTTAGTTGTTTATTGGAGAAAAAGTGGGCCAACAAGCTAAAAGTCAACCAAAAAAGCTATTGGAGCAGCCTTTTCATTTTGGCTTAAAAATCAATTTTTTAGCTATTTTAAAAGTCATTTACTAAACACTTTTTTTTTATAATTTGATAAACTAATAAGTTAAAAGTCAAAAGCCAGCTAAAAAGAAAAAAAAAAATTAAGAACCGTCAAGTATAGGAAAGCAAGCACTTGTTGGTTAATTCATTGTGGTCCTTTTTTGATAAAAAAATAAGTTTAACTTTGATAAAGGTATTTGTAGGCACATGCATGCCTAGACTAGAGTGTAGAGTCTAGACTATACTATTGTTTTAGCAAATTACTTATGATCAATTTTACATGGAGTTTTCAGCTCTGGTTATCTACTAGAAAATGACTCCACCTTCTACATCAAGTTGCATATTTACTTGCTTGGAGTCCACTTAATAAGGGTTCTTATTTTCAACAATTACTTCTTTTTTTATCCGGTATGTTTTGGGTTCCGTTTATATGATATTAGAATTTAACACGAGAAAAATATAAATTAAAAACTAATTTACTTTTCATTTTAGGTGAAATATTTATATTTTATCCCTAATTATGATGAGCATTTTGATTCCACACTTCTATCTCAAATGAATTTTGTGTGTAATACGATATAAAATATAACAAAATTAAAGACATACTACTATATTAAATAAACAGTCAAGTTTAATCAAAAAATAAAAAAATAAATAAACAGCAAAGTGAAAACAAAATCTTGTCTCTGTTAAACTATCTACCCACTTTTTTAGAATGAACTTGGATTTGATTCTGGTTAGCGCCTTCCCTTTCCTCTATGGAGTAGTAATTTAATTCTTTTCCTCGACTTGGTAGTTTTGTAGTGAGAATTTAATAGCAATAACCCTAATTTTTGATAGAATGTCATTACAAATGGAGCCATTATTATAATTATATCAATTTAGGTTTTTGGTTGATTTACTTTATTAACATGATATTAGAAGTCAATATGACAAAAGATCACGATTTTAAATCTCATATATTCCTTTTATTTCAAGTGTACTATTTAGCGTTAAGTATAAAAAGATTTGTGTTGCATCTTTAATTTACGCTTTTAATTAAATTGGATCTTAATATAAAACTGTAAAATTGGATCTTAAGATAAAACTGTAAAGTGGGGTGAGGGTGATTAGGTACTAGACCTTCCGTAGCCCATAGGGGAAACTTTATTAACATCCCAATATATGGGACCCTTTTATGAGCTAGCTCATTTAAGTGATGAGTCGTCTTACTCTTTGATGTTGTTTCTACTAGGCTTCCATTTGTTGATCGTAAGATAAAAGCTTCACAATTGTAATGTTATTATTGTTGTATTCTTAAATGATAGTTTTATGATTTACTATCAAGTAAATGAATAACACCCACGTGAGAAGTCATAAAGACTGATAGATTAAGTGTACTATTTTGGTCCCATACATTTCTGGCATCCAAACATTCTAGGTGGTACTACTAAGCACCTCATCTAGTCTTCTTCTCAAATTCAATGAAACTTACGTTTGAGTGGATTTTAAATATGATATATTTTAGATCGAGTAATTTTGTGTTTGTGTGTTTATGTTGTAATTTAGTAGTCTGATTTTTACAAGTGGGTTTTTCCAATTGAGTCGAACTATGTTCGATTTTACTCAATCGGAAGACTATGAGAAGCTCCAATGAGTTGTCTCATCTTGGAAAAAAAACGACAATATGGCCTTATCCTCATTTACATGTAATAGCTTATAATTTTTTTTGATTTTTGATAAGAGGGTAGCTTTGAGAAAAGGGAAAGGATTTGGTGAGAATTGAATCCAAAATCTTTTTTTAAAAGTGATAATTATTCTAAAACTGAAACAATATTTAATTCTCTATTAATTGCTATTAAAACTAATTGTTCTAGAATGTTATTTATTTTATATTAAGATAAGGGAAAAATACTGGTTAAATTTTGTATTGTTGCAAGCTCCTTACATTATTATGATAAGGGATCAAATCAATGTGGGCATTGGGCAATATTTTTGAAATTATTGCTAAGATAGTTAAGTGAAACTAGTGTGGGTCTAGAAACTTGGGGATTATAGATGTTACAATACAATTATACGAAGCTTGTTCAATGGCAGTATTTTTATTGTATTGGCTCTTTCGTGATTGAGACTTAGTGCACCATACTTCTTCCTCTTTCTCGATTAAGGTAGAAAGATAAATAATTATATGAGACGATCATCCTCAGAGATGTGTCTTACATATGGGATAAATAGTCCATCTAATAAATATTATGAAAATATGGCAACTTTGTTTAAGGTCATCTTATAGAGAAACGGTTTCTAGCAAGAGTAGCTTTAGAAATATATATCGATGAGAGAATTATAAGTTAATTAAGTGGCTGAAAGATTTTTTCGTATTTGTCTTTTGATTTTGATTTTCGTCACTTACAAAAACATTACTTCTAGCTTCTAATCGCTCTTGCTTGTAGGGAATTTTCTTGCTTCGGATAATTAGTTGAAATTGTGTGATTGAAATCTATCATTCACTTTTACGTCCATGTTTTCTCACCCTTGTCATGAATGGCGTGTATAGAAGTATATTTGTAAGGGTTTGTTCTTGGGAATATTTGGGAATATTGTGATTTATGTCAATATTAGTTATATGGCAACATTATCATATGGCATTATTTTAGGATATTGGGAATATTAGTTGTATGATAATATTATCTTGCGGCATGATTTTAGGCTAAGTTTAATTAGTTTGTTAAAGCATATCCTTATATAAGGATATATTGTACACAAGTATTGACAGAAAAGATATATCACAAAATATAGGTTTACACATTCTTTCATGGTATCACAAAACATAAACTTATTTTGAGTGTGGCAAGTGCCTTGAGATTTCAAGCTAAATTGCCTATTTATTTTTGGGTGGAGTGTGTACTCACGACTGCTCATTTAATCAATTGAACTCCTACACCCATCTTGCAAAATAAGACACCCTTTGAGATTCTTTTTCATAAACCACCCGCATTTGATGCTATTCGTACCTTTGGCTGTTTATGCTTTGCTCACAATCAGAAGACCAAAGGAGACAAATTTGCAAGTAAAAGCCGAAAATGTGTATTCGTGGGGTATCCTTTCGGGAAAAAGGGATGGAATTTATATGATCTTGAATCGAAAGAATTTTTTGTATCTCATGATGTTAAGTTTATTGAAGATGTTTTTCCATTTGGCTGTTTGGAGGATGTCAATGTTGGTTCGAATATTGTGGAACATGGGGATGTACATGAGGATTTTTGTGATTTTGGTGTTTGAAATAATACTTGTGACATTGAGGGGCAAGGGATTGTGCGTGACAGCAGTCCATGCAAGCACAACCCACGCCAGCTTCTGTGCCCACGCAACCTGATGCTCTTCCAGCACATGCTGGCTCGGGCAGCGTTGCTCCATCGTCAGTCGTGGCTGCTGATGATGCTTCGGGTACAGATAACATAGGACGTGGCTTTCGTAAAAATTTTCCTTCGGTCAAGCTTCGTGACCACGTCACCGCATCCGTGTTTGCTAAAAGTCAGTCTTCCTCTCTCCCGGCGTCGTCCTCCGATCACCCTTCAGGTACTCCGTATCCCTTTGCACATTATATTCGCTGTGACAATTTTTCTGTACATTATCGAAAGTTCATTGCAGCTATTATTAATGGTACTGACCCCAAATCCTTTAAAGAAGCAATGAAACATGTTGGTTGGCAAAAATCCATGCTGGAGGAAATTCAGGCTCTAGAAGCTAATGGTACATGGACTTTGGAACCTCTTCCTCCCGGTAAAAAGGCTCTCGGTAGTCAGTGGGTCTACAGGACCAAATATTTGTCCAATGGTGCAGTTGAACGACTCAAATCTAGGTTGGTGGTCTTAGGTAATCATCAACAAGAAGGCATTGACTATAATGAGACGTTTGTCCTGGTTGCAAAAATGACAACAGTTCGGATTTTTTTTTGGCTATTGCTGCTTCCAAGAATTGGGAGCTCCATCAAATGGAAGTTCATAATGCCTTTTTGTATGGTGATCTTGTTGAAGAAGTATACATGAAATTGCCCCCTGGGTTTGAAAGTTCGGATCCTTCTTTGGTCTGAAGATTACGTAAGTCATTGTATGGTCTCAAACAGGCTCCCAGATGTTGGTTCGCAAAGCTAGTCACCGCTTTGAAAACGTATGGTATTTTACAGTCTTATTCTGATTATTCTCTTTTTACATTCGCTAAGGCCAATATCTAGATTAATGTTTTAGTATATGTCGATGATCTCATTATTTCTGGGAATGATTCCGCTGCATTATGTACTTTCAAAGCCTATTTGAGTGATTGTTTCAAAATGAAGGACCTGGGTCCTTTGAAGTATTTTCTGGGCATAGAAGTGACCCGTAGTTCTGCCGGTCTATTTTTGTGTCAAAGGAAATATACCTTAGATATTATTTCTGAGGCTGGTTTGTTAGGGGCTAAACCAAATGGGTTTCCTATGCCCAAAATCATAGGCTCGACTTGGCTGATAGGGAGTTTCTAGCTGATCCAGAAGTGTACCGTCGGTTGGTTGGACGTTTATTTTTCTTGCAGTAACCAGGCCGAATTTTAGCCTATTCCGTACATATATTGTCTCAATTTTTGCAGGAACCACGAATTGAGCATTGGGAGGCCGCTTTAAAAGTGGTTCGTTATTTGAAGGGTACCCCAGGCCAGGGTATTTTGTTAAGCGCAGACTGTGATTTAACTCTACAGGGTTGGTGTGATTCAGATCGGGCTGCTTGTCCAATCACTTGTTGGTCACTTACTGGTTGGCTCGTGTTTTTGGGGCAATCTCCTGTCTCTTGGAAAACCAAGAAACAACCTACTGTCTCTCTTTCTTCGATAGAGGCCGAATATAGGTCTATGGCTGCGTTAACTTGTGATTTGAAGTGGCTTAAGGCCTTGTTGTTAAGTTTGGGTGTCAGTCATCTGAAAACTATTAAGTTATTTTGTGATAGTGAATCTGCCCTACATATAACAAAGAATCCTGTTTTTCATGAACGAACCAAACATATTGAAGTGGATTGTCATTTCGTCCGGGATGCGATTAGTGAAGGTTTGATTTCTCCGGCTCATGTTCCTACATCGTCTCAGTTGGCCGATATTTTCACAAAGGCTCTTGGCAAGAAACAGTTTGATCTGTTACTCTCCAAGTTGGGCATTCTTGATCCTCAAGCTCCAACTTGAGGGGGGTATTGGGAATATTTGGAAATATTGTGATTTATGTCAATATTAGTTATATGGCAACATTATTATATGGCATTATTCTAGAATACTGGAAATATTAGTTATATGGTAATATTATCTTGCGGTATGATTTTAGGCTAAGTTTAATTAGTTTGTTAAAGCATATCCTTATTATAAGGATATATTGTACACAAATATTGACGGAAAAGATATATCACAAAATATAGGTTTACACATTCTTTCATCTTAGTTATTGGCAACTTTCTTTAATAACCTGACAATTATATTAAGTCAAGAGCCTTAAATACATGGGGAAGAGGAGCCATATAAATTATATTAATCGGCAATAGTAGAGATAGTTAGTCGGAATTATTCAAAATGATTTCAAAAAGAACTAAAATGAATTCTCTACAAAACAAAGATTTTTGGATGAATTCAAATAAATCAAAATTTTGGAGTTAATTATATTATGGTAGAATGCAAGTTAGGCACCTAAAATCTTAAGACACAAACTCCATTTGTTAGAGAATAGTCTCAAAAAAATATATACCAAACTGTTAAAATTTTAATCCAATTAACTCGAAATTGACTCAAAATCCGACTATAAATCAGAGGTTCTTGACCCAAAATTTTTGACTCGTAACCTGACCCGTTTTCAATTCTTCCATTTGTTAGAAAATAGTCTCAAAAAAATATATACTAAACTATTAAATTTTGATCCAATTAACTCAAAATTAACTCAGAATTCAACTATAAATCAGAGGTTCTTGACCCAAAAATTTTGACTCGTAACCCACCCCGTTTTCAATTCCACGTCAATATTCTCCAATAAGACCACTACAAGGAAAACATTTTCTAGGCCTTTTGTGGTGTACCATTACAAGCTAGGAGTGCTTCTTTCACAATTTTCCAATGAGACAACCATATATGTGCAACCCTCCAGTACAGGCGCAAAAAAAAAAAAAAAAAAAAAATCAAACTTGTCAAGCCTTAACCTTTTTATGGGCTGGGCTGAAGGTCAGATTACTAAAGTTTGCGATGTTTGGTATACTACCAAAAGAAGGCAAATGTCGAATAATATATTTGTGACGAGCTCCAAACCGAGACAAGTAATCTAAAGCATACCGAGCTTGGCCTAACCAAGTCGTTAGAGAACAGTCTTCATTGATTACATGACATGGTTTTCTTCGTTTCCCTTTCTTTTTTTGATATTGAAATAAGGTTGTCGAATCCGTTACAGACAAGAGAAAAATAAATCTTTCTTGTATGTGCCAAATGAATACCAATACTATGTAGCTATTACATAACTAACAGTCATGGTAATATAAAGTTATAGAATACATATCTTGAGCAGACTGAACGTAATATATGAACTAATGAGAAAATGAAGCCATGAACAGATCTGAAGAAGAGTAATAATAGGTGATACATTAAGTAACATACCTCATTTGTATATGGAAAAACCAAACTGTGAGTGAGATCGTGTGAAGAATATGCTATCGTTTCAGTGCTGTTTATCTTGCTTCACGTCAGGCAACGATGATTCTCCTGTGTTTCTGGACTTTGCCGGGGCTACTTTAGCCGGGTTTGAGCGTTCTGACTGACTGAATTGTATCAATACTTGCATTAGAGCTGTTATTACTCCCAATATCACAACTGAAATGGCGATTCCTTTCCATGACGATAACAGAGCTGACCAGTGAAGAAACTTGAACACTCCGAACACAATCGTTACTGCCCAAGCTGTAATAACCTGCAATTCAGTAAACGTAGGAGTGAAACATATCAGCGAGATACTGAAAATTAGCACCCATGAGTAGGAGGGTTTTTTAGCCATTGATTTTACCACAAGAGATTTCGATGGTCGACCAATATCTTGATATAATTGATCCCCAAAAGTATCATCGGCTTTATGCTTGTCCAACAATGCATCCTATTGTTCCGGTAAAAAGCCCATGAAGCATGTTTGGATAAAAATATTCCGATAGCAGATGAACAGCTCATACCTTGGCGATAAAAACATCTCTACACCATTGTGCAACGGCATCATCTGATTCAGGAAGATCTTTCATATTGTGTCGTTTGATATGCACATGAACCTACAGCAATTGGAGAGAAAAATCGGCTTTACCTATGTATTTATTCTCACAGCCAGATACTCGGCAAATAATATTCTAATCGTTGTAACAATAACTATAGAACTTGCGATGTTTTGACCTTTAATGATATATCGAGTACAAGAATATGCATCGAAATTACGGGTGTGTTTGGCTAATGACTTTTTGGTTGGACAAACAACCCAAAAAAGTGTGGTAAACGGATATTAAGCTCGAATTATGACACTACTATGAATAGTTTTTTCATTGACTTTCAGCTTTTTGACCCACTTATTCAATAGTACACAACCAATAACTAACAAATAATTTTATCAAACATCTCCATAACAGTGGTCTTTATAGTATAAATCTGGCTTAATAGCTAGCAAATCAGCTAAAAATTCCACCAGATTAAACTAGCCAACAGCTCCAACTAAATCCATTTGCCAAACAAACCCTATAAAGTATGATACATGACATATAGGGAAGATCAATCCTGGCAATGAAGGGACTATTGCTTACCACAGAAGACTGTCCTTTGACCAGCCTCATCATTGTAGGTTGTGGTGAACTTTTTGGAATGCCTACCGTGACTTCATAAATTGCAGGGACAAATGAACGCATATGACTAACTGCTGCTACAAATCCCTGTATTCGAAATATGAATGAGATCAGCAGCAGAGCCATTTTGAAAATTTTGGGGGTCCTGTGCAAAACTTTGATTTTGCGTCTTATTTATAGTAAATATATTTATTTTAATTAATAAACTTAACATATTTTTTTTTCATTAACTTTTTCATATACGGGAGAAAGAGGGGCCCTGTGCGGTCGATCACCTCGCACACCCTCAACGACCCAATTAGCAGAGTTGGCACCCCAATCATGGAACTCAGGGGCTGCACAATAAGGGAGAAAAAAACCTTTGTGCGTGGGATCAAGACATTTCTAGGAACTGGGAGGCCTTGAGAAATAGCATATTCTTGAGCAGCTACAAGCTTGGCTTGTGTAAATCGAGTGCCCTCGACAAACAGAGCCAACCAGAAAGGCAGAGGGTAGTCCTTTAGCCTTTGAAAACCTAACTGCAGGTAAACCAACAGATTCATGTGAGAAATTGTGGGATTGCAAGAGACAAGGTACATGCATATTAATTCCCATTTCATATAAAAGTACCTTCAATGTACTTTCATCTTTGGCCCAATTTCTCTCAAGGAAAAGATACTCGGAGAACCACATCGACCAACCAATCACCTGCAAAAATCATCAATGCATAAAAAGTTGTAACAAGGTTAATTAATGGAATATAGCAGTCAATGAAACTTTCTACCAAATAAAACACTGCCAAAATGATAGGGGGAGCGAAAAAATTCTTGATAAATAATATCAGACGTAATTAGTTTCCCAGAGGAAAAAGTGTGAATCCAAAAGAACATAAACTTTAAAAAAAGCGCGTACCATACCATATATACACATACACTCCCTGCCCAGTTCAAACTTTCACTATATAAGAATTTACTACTCAGAAAACATGGTATGGTGAAGCAGGATTGGTTAAATTATCTCTTTAACACTCAGATAGGTTTCCAACAGAATATGCATATAATTTCTGGTATTCCCAGGAGAGCATATTGAGGAGAATTAGACCACAGAAAAGTTGCGAGTGCACAAAAATTGTTTTAGTTCAATGGGCAGCCAGACTTGCATTAAACTGTTTTTCCAGAATAGCATATTGAGGAGATTATGAATCAGCAAAAACAACACCACACAACAATGCCAAAGCTTTAACACATTCTTGTATGAGACGGTCTCTCGGTGAGCTTAATTAATAAAAGTTATTAGTAAATGGGCTTCTTGTTTTGAGTTCGTCTCACCGAGAGACGGTCTCTCATAAGAATAGCTCAAGCTTTAATGGTTTAATCCCAACAATGTGAGGATATAAAGCAACACATACAACCTGAAAAATAGATTTTGGATTATAAGAATAAACTCAAATTGCAATGGACTGATTAAATCTTAACAGATGTATGAAGCACAGAAAACTAAGTATACGAGGGAGAGAATGTAGTTTAAACCTTTAGCTATAATTAACCACCAACTTCACATTAAAAAAATGATGACAAGATCTATGTTATTTGGACTCGGGTACTAATGTCGGATACTGGTACGTGTCCAAGTGTTGGATACGTCCAAATATTCAATTTAACGCCTAAATGAAGAGTCTAAGTGTCAAACCAATGTCCGAACATTAAGGATCGGACACGGGTACGTGAAACAAAATGAAGAGTCCGAGTAACATAGGACAAGATATATAGACAAATAAATGGCAAAGATAACAAATAATTTAACTACGCATCTAATAATCATAGCAGTGGAGCATGTATAGAAGTCATGTTTTGGAAAATTACTTACAGGAAGTAACTTTGATGATTTCTTCATAACAGCTAATGCGCTACCAAGGCAACCTGCCCGCTGTCACAAGTACGCTAGATCAGCTGAGGAGCTAATAATATGAACCAAATCCTTATGTCCTAAATTTTAAATAGAAGTATAATATATAAGTGAATAGTAATGTAGATGGGAGGTCTAAGTTTTAGTTGATTTGAATTAACAGGCTTCTAAAACAGCAACAGAAATACTTGCCTGAGCCAACACCCATCCGACCAGCCAATCAATGTCACTCTTATGGTTTGATACCACTAATGCATGCTCTATGCCTGTGAAATTGCAAACAATTGCATTAATAGCCAAGCAGAAGGGTCTGACAAAACTTTGTGGATTTAGAACTAATTTTAAAGACCAATCTGCATTAGAAAAAACCTAGGAACATTATGAAACTAGCGAGCTTAGCTAGTTCAAACTACCTAAACAAACAAAATCAGTCACTTTCCAATCATTTCTATGCAAGCCTAATGCTCGTTCCCTTCCCTAACATAAAGGTTAATCATAATCACAAGTTTGTTATGTCCATGGAATAAAATAGCGGGTGGCATCCTTCACCAATTCATTCAATTTCATCACTTCTGCAAGAGTAAACATGGTAAAAAATGTTTGGGGATACCAAAAACTTGGAAACAAAAGGAAAACTTCCAACGAGGGACTAGCAGATTTCAGACACATATATGATCTTAAAAGGAAATAAGAGGTGAATAGTGTAGTCAAACAACTGTCACCTGGAACTTGAAAGCTCTACCACCTTTAATTGCGAGGAGTCAATTTGATATAGGAACAAAAGTTGCAAATAGGGTTGCATGAGAGAAAAAATATAGACAATATAGTATTGGATGAAAATTGAAAGCTCTTGAATTGAAAGCTCTACCACTGTTAAAAGCTCTTGAATTTCCTCAAACTGATTGAGGTGCTTTAGACGATTTTGTGTACTTGGTAATAATCAGTCGGAGTCAGATAATCCACTTGAACATGGGTCCATCTATTGTCTAGTAATTAGATGAAAATTGTTTGTCAACTTTGCAAGGTTGTCCTTTTGAAACACTGTGATTCAAGGGTTGAATATGCTAGTCGGATTTCGAGCATACAAATTTACAAACTATAATGAATCATCCAATACATATCAATACCTTAAGTTTAATCGGAATTTGTCACAAATATTTGTACATACCCAACTGCCGGAATGTCTCAGTATCTGCGAAAACTTTGATCTGCATAACAGAAGCTAATAAATTAGATCTCAATCAATCAATGATTCCATTATCCGAATACCATTAGATCTCAATCAATCAATGAGTTTGTTACTCGAACACCTTTCTATAGTTCCCACCTAGGCGAAGTTTGGAGGGTTGAATGAATACAACCTTACTCTTGTAACAACAATGATGTTATTTCCCATTAATCCTTGTAAAAACAAATTAGATTTCAATCTATATCAGAATTAAAAAAACAAGCAAAATTTGCATTTTCATGATACTAGAAAACTACAGAAATCAAGAAATTCAAATTTTTCTGTACAGAATAAAGGTATACAATTTTCGAACACTGTAAGGTTATTAGGGGCAAAAGTTATTCGGATAAAAATCATAAACCAAACCATTTTAGTCATTGTAGTCATCAACTTCCCACAACTTTGCTTTTTTACACCTCATATTAAAGTCATCAACTTCTCAATCATTCAATATTCTTACTATTGCGCTCGTTACAACAATCTCAAAGTCTTGCTCCCAAAAGATAGATTAGCTATACAAAAAATAGGTTAGCTATAGGAAGCAATATATCAATTTCAACTGTCGTCCACATGAAATTTCTTTCTCCAATCATTTCGATTTTCTACCATGTCAATTTGTGAATCAAAATCTTTCAAATCATTTTCCATTCTTGCCTCATAGCTTATCTTCAGTTTTCCCAGCGTTCTTTTTAACAATATTCAACCATTAAAAATTTTAGGCTTTAACAACATTCAACCATTAAAATTTCCCACCATAGATTACTATTGTCTGCACTAGTGATTGCAACATGTTGGTAGTACAAGACCTTTCATAACAGATTACCCAAACAAGGATTATTTTTAATTTTAGTTAACTTCATAAGGCAGCATGTTTGCTCTTTAAATATGCACATAAATATGATAAGATCAACCCTTTACCCTGAACTTACAAACTCAACGAGGGCATATTTTCCACATCCAATAACTTTCGTAACTTGAACTTTCCCGTTCTTTCGTAACAACATTCTCCTAACAAATAGTACAACAATAGCAACGATTTAAGTAAAAATTAACCAAGTAAAAAACCTTCCAAAGATTCTCTAGCAAGAATGTACAAAACACTACATCCATAATTCAAATAATTAGGATGCTACTACTACTACAACAATAATGTCAATGCCTTAATCTTAACATACGGGTCAGCTAACAACACTAGTATGAAAAAAAAAAGGAAAATAATGGAAGGGGGAAAAGGGGAAATATGTTGATGTTTTTTCCTACAAAATCTTCCAAAAAATGAAAGCATTTGTTTAGTACAAAATGTAAGGAGCTGTCGGCTCTCTCCTTCAATTCCCTTCCCTCCCTTTTGTAATCCAATGAAGGAAACGGAATCCTTTCACTCCATTCCCTCACATCCAAATATGGTGTAAAGACTCGAATAACCCGAGGCCACCATCATCCCAATGTCCATTGTTTTTACATTAGTAACAAAATATAACAAATTCATCAACAAAAGATATAGTGATTATTTATAAATGTATTTCAAATTGGCAAAAATAAGCTATCATAAATTACCTGAACCCTAGCCCACCAATCAACCAGCCAAACAAGCTCTATCCACAATAATTCCGCTATAATTCGATTGATTCTTCTGTAAGTATTCTTCGAAAATGGCCGCACAAGAACAAAACAAATTGCCTGAAAGAAAAACACCTTATGATTAATGAAAAGTTAATTTTCTACATCAAATCTTTTCCCATACCATTTTACATAGTACTAAAATTACGAGTATTTACTACCTAATTTGAATAATCCAATAAAACAAGAAGATTTATGAATTGTATTGGAACTAAAAGAGGCGATTTTTCCAAAGTTTAACTCAAAAGAACGGAAATTAAGCTTCAAAGTAGAACTACCCAAAACAACAAATATAAAACCCATAACAAATGAATCAAGCAAACTAGAAACTAAAGTCAAATAATGAATACATAGGGGTAAAAAGATGGGGAAAAAGGTTTTTGAAAAAGAAGCAATGAGAAGAAAAAGAGAGAACCTGAAAGAAATTAACGAAGAGGCCAGAGATGAAGAAGAAAAGGCCCAAAGGTACGATCACAGCCGCAGCTGGAATCGACATTGATGGACCTTCTTTAACCAACAACACTATTCACTACTCACACAAGATTTACGCGGAATTAAGGAAATATGAAGAAGAATAAGACGACGACGAAGAAGAAGATGAAGATGATGAATGCGTGAAGGAGAAAGAGTAAAGACTAAGGACCAAGGATTATAGAGTCGTTTGGTTATGAATATTCATATTAATAATAAGGCGACTTTCTCATCCCCATAATTGGCATGATTTTACAGGAATGGATTTCATTATGAATATTCATATTAATAATAAGGCGACTTTATCATCCCATAATAAATCCCCCAACTGTAAATTAATTAGCTTCCCAATTCAGGTGGGCAATGAGTGTTCATTTAATTTATTGGATTGACTTTGTATTTGGTATATTGGGAAATTTGGTTATAATTTTGGATAATTTTTATATTATTGGATTTATTTTAAACTTTTCTGCACATGGAAATTGGATAATCAACTTATCGTTGAAAGTTCGGTATACGATTTAAAGTTTCAATAATGTCAAATTTGATTGTAAGTAATTTGATTTTTATTTTTCAGTTCAAACTCAAAATTTACTTGTTTGATCATCAAAATAGTTATAATTTTCTTTTTCATACGTCTTATTATATTGGCTACGCTTTTTATATTTAGAATCGGCCACCATTTTAGCCAATTTTTATTTACTTCATTTGTTCCTCTCACTTTGCCATATTTTCAATATTTCTCTATTCCATTAATCTTGCCTCATTTACTATTTTAAGTATGTTAATGATTATACGCCTCTTTATTTTAGCATGTTCTACTTAATTTGTCATATTTCTATTTAAAACAAAAGACATAATCCTACTATATTTCATATATTCTATCTTATTTTTAAATGATGAAATAGAAATACACATTAATTTTCCCTTCTAAAAATAATGAACTCTCAAGAGTACTTGTAGCTCATCATTTATACTTCGTAACACTAGTCTACTACCACCCTTCAAAGTTCAAACCCATTTCACAGTACTGCCTTGCCAGATTTTCTATTGAATATTAGAGACAGAGGAGTATACACTTCAATCTCTGCAATAATATTAAATTTCGGCTTCATTTTTCTCAAATTTTGTCCTTTTCATTGAGATTTATGTGGAAAAATTCATTCCATAAATTCTTTCCATTCACTTATGAATTCAGCATTTTCCCAATCACCCACAAGGCCGAAATCGGATCTTGAGGTCAGTCTTTCAGTATTTCTTTAACTTTGCATGTACCCCGTTTCGGTAATTATGATTAGCTTCTTTTTTATGGTGTTTTGTGTTGATTTTATGTGATTAGCATGTTTTTGGAGTTATCCATGTGATCAAATTCATATTTGCCTCAGGAAACCTTGTTTGGGTAATGGGTTGTTTACTTGATTTGATTAGTCAAGATAATTTTTTTAAATGATGAATAACAATAGATTTCTGTAACTAAGATGAACTTAAAATTTCCCATTTGATCAAACGGCTGCACCTAATGTGGATTTGTTGCATGCTTTGAGTAGCTAAAGGGAATTTTCCCCCTTAAAAACATTTTTGTTTATAGTTGCTGTAGAACTTATTTATTGAATGGTCAAAGAGAGCTAGAGGGAATTCGGAAGTTGACAATATGGACGAGAAACTTGGGTTTTGTTGAGGTAAAGCCCTAATGATAATGGATTAGATGAATTGATTTGATCAACTGATTGCTTTGTTTGGTAGAATTAGGTGATACTAATAGTAGTGTGCATGTTTGAGCAAGTAAAGTGGCATGCATAGACACAAGTCTTCTATTACTACTTGCAAATTAGGAGTAATATGTTATTGGGCATCATATTGTCTATTCATCTTCAATGGCTTGATCCCAAGCTCCTCTTTGGAGTGTATATAGAAAGAGAAGATTTGGCCAAACCATTGTCACCTGGAAGGCTGGAACGTCATTCGGTTTGGAAGGGGGAGCAGGAACACGGAACACAACCTAGAGTGACTCGGGAATGATTGGGTGCGGGATACATTATGTATAAATATGTATTTGAAAACAAAATTAAATTAAAATGATTATTTTGCTTTAAGAAATTATTTTCAAGTGGAATTTTTTAGACTTCTTGGCATTTTGTTTTTTTTTTCTCCCTTCTTTTTTCTTTAATTTATAAATGAAGGCCAAATGCCTTTTAAAAAAGGTCTTCTACACCGAGACATCACCTGGAGCGATTTGAGTCGCTTTTCATGATGATTGGGGACAAACGTTCCCAGATCGCGGAACGTGGCTACTTTCCACATTCCATGTAATTATGGGCCAACCCTCTATTTAATTCTTCTTTTTTGATTGATTTGACTTGTAACCTATAAAATGGGTCCAATCTTTTGAATTTTGATCAATCTTTTCGCCACAAGACAGGGTCAAAGAGTGGTTTGATAGGTGATGTTGGTAATGCACAAGAGGAGTTGCTCTTGGTTACTTCTTGTTGCTGTTGGCTCAGTTGTGGTGTTAATATGTCTTGCTCAATTCTCTTTGTCACCGTGGGGATCTACTAGAAATTATTTTAGTGTAAAGCAAGCTCAAACAACATGCATTCCACATAATATTCAAGCTTCCCAATCGGGGCTTAGCTTGTCTTGTCGCTTCCCTGCTGATTTACATAAGGCAGTTGTTTATCATGGTGCTCCTTGGAAAGCTGAAATAGGACAGTGGCTTTTGGGTTGTGATTCAGTTGTTAATGAAATAAGTATCACTGAGGTATTGATCTCATCAACAATTTAATATGATTTTCTTCATTTGGAAACTTTTAGGCGGTGTTTGGTACTTTGGTATGAGCGTTTTAAGGTTCAAGTAAGGGATTTACTTAACTCATTTCAATATTTAGTGTTGGTTATGAGTAGCCGAATCCCTTTCATAAATGTAATGGATACCTCCAAATTGTTTCTACTCATAAAGCAGTTGTTTATGCAGTCATAACTCATGGTATCTCTTGCCATCACATTCGATTCCTGTTTCCTTTTTTGTCCAATAGACATTAGAAAGCTAGAACCTTTTTGTGAAGTAGCTTATTATTTCCGCTCTAAGTGTTGTACTTTTGTCAACTTTGCATGAAGAAAATTAGTGGGAAGGTCTGCAAAAATTTCTGCAGTGGTCGAGGTGTTTGCAATCATGAACTTGGACAATGTCGTTGCTTTCATGGATATAGCGGTTAGTATTTTCCCTCCTACTGGTTGTAATTTGCTTGTTTAACCATTTTAAAGATATTGTGTTAGGATACACAATAATATTTATTTCAGTTTAGCTTGGTATCTGAATTCGGTCTTTACCCAACCTTCCATGTAGTGAGTTCTAAAATATTCTTCATTTCATGGCGTAGGTGAACAATGTTCAGAAATACTGTACCTAGCTTGCAACTATCCTGTAACCCCGGATCTACCCTATGGTCGGTTTGTTGTCTCAATTTGCCCGGGTCAGTGTGATACAACAAGAGCTATGTGTTTTTGTGGAGAAGGTACAAAGTATCCTTATCGTCCCGTGGCTGAGCATTGTGGGTTTAAGAAAAAGTAAGGAAGTACAAACAACTCATTTCGATTCTATATTTTATTCACTGCAAGTCTGCAAGATGATGATTCACTTTGCAATTTTTTGTATCTTTCCAGTGCAAGTTCTATACTTCAATTGACTGACTGGGGAAAACCTGATACGGATGTGTTTACAACAAATAGAAGCGTGCCAGGATGGTGCAATGTGGACCCAGGAGAAGCATATGCTGGCAAGGCAAAATTTAAAGAAGAATGTCATTGTAAATATGATGGACGCATAGGGCAGTTTTGCGAAGTACCTGTTATGTCAGCCTGTATAAATCAGTGTTCAGGCCATGGATTTTGCCGTGGTGGATTTTGTCAGGTATTATGATCATAGATTTTTTATTGCAAGCTACTAAAGAGCCTATTGTGCCGTACTTGGAAGGCTCATGAATGCTTCTATCTCTCGTATCTCTTGTTCTTTTCTTTCCTTCACAAAATGTGTACAAAACATAAGAGCGATACAACAAAGGTCCATGATTAATGACTAATAAATAAATTAATCAAAGAATAATAGTTCCCGAGTTTGAGAGTGTTATATCCTACCTTCTTCCTTGATTGCTTAACGGCTAGTTTACTGTTAAATTCTCATGGTAAGTGGTTTCATGTCATAGTGTAAATATAAGCACCACGATTGCATTGTTTAGGTTTTTAAGGTTAGCACAACCACAATATTGGTCGTGACAACTGAAAAGTCATCTTCATTGACCGCAAATCTGGTTTTATGACCTTCACTGCAACCCCAACCACATTTGGGATTCTATTAATGCTGCTTGATTTAGCGTGTTTTAAAAAATATTTGTTTTGGATAGTGTCATGGAGGATGGTATGGAGCTGATTGCAGTATCCCCTCAGTTTCAGCATCAATCAGTGACTGGCCTCAGTGGTTACGTCCTGCTCACATTGATTTGCCTGGACCTGGTCATGAACATGCTGCTGAAACTATTGATGAGCTTGGTGCTCTCGTTACAAAGAAAAGGCCATTGATATATGTTTATGATTTGCCCCCAGAATTCAATAGTCTTCTCCTTGAGGTAGGTGAGCACATTGCTTTCTGTTGTTCTGCACTTTTCTGATTACAACTTGCTTAGCTTTATGCCTTTTTTACAGGGACGCCATTTCAAATTTCAGTGTGTAAATAGACTTTATGATCATAGAAATGCTACAGTTTGGACAGAACAACTTTATGGTGCACAGGTATTATGTGAATCTTTTCAATTCTGATCAATTATTTCGATGGTCATAGAAGCTATAAGCCCTCTCTTTTCTTGCAGATGGCATTTTATGAAAGCATTTTAGCTAGTCCATATAGAACACTGAATGGTGATGAAGCAGATTTTTTCTTTGTTCCTATTCTTGATTCATGCCTCATTACTCGTGGTGATGATGCTCCCCACCTGAATATGCAGGCAAGTGGAATGCAGTTATAACTTTATGTCTGTTAATCGATTTTCCCATTATATATTGCTTTATATTGTATTTTTTTTTTTGAGCTTTTGAAGTAGTTTGCCTTTTTAAATTGGTATTTTTAAACATTTTGATTTTGTATCAAACGTCTTAGTCTCTTAGTTTGGGCAACGACTCACCTATATTGCGAGGCCATAAAAAATTTTGGGAGGCCTTACTTTACCATGGAAAATATTATGGTTGTGGACGCGTTTGCGAATATGATCGCCTTGTCTCGGAAATCGGCTGTGGAGTAATTATGCGGATGTGGCCATTGCAACGTTAATTTTTTAGAAAGAAACCACATAAGAGGTTTTTGAACTTATACTTTCTTTTTTTGTTGAACAACTACTATTATGCAATAATATGCCCATAAATATTATAAATACATTACACACTATATAAGGTTCTGTTGTTGAAAATTTATCCTTTAACTAGTTAATTATGTCATTTAATAGCTAATTTTTTCAATAACTGTGATTAAATTGATTTGTAATAATTAAATTGATGGGTATTTTTGAAATTTTAATAGGTTGATGTTGCTAGAACTATTTTATATTTTAGGCTTCAAGATTGTTACTTAGAGTGTTGATGGCTTATACCTTAAGCCTATGTATGTACATATTATTTAGATTATCAACAATGACTTCAATATAACTAGCATCATAATTAAGCTAACATAATGATATAAAGATTACTATATAAAGTATAAACCAAAATAATTGGTTGCATTAAAATTTAACACAATCATATAAAGATTACTATATAAATTTAACACAATCATATAAAGATTACAATAATTACATTTTAGAGTCCACATAATTTATATATCACATTCACCACCACAATGAGTGTTGATGAGGTTTTTGTTCTTCAACATTGATATTAAAATGATAATATGGTTTACAGAACCATATGTATTCATGTTCACAAAATACGAATCGCTTGATAGTAGGTTGTAATGTACTAAATGTTCGTATTGACCATGCCCATAATTAATAGTAACCTGGTTTATTATTTGAGGATGAGTGGATTTGTCTTGGGAACTAGTAGGCTAGAATTGCTTCCGATATGTTGAAGGATTTGGATTTTGGTTTTGGTTTGGCATATTACTTAAACTCGTAGAGTTTCCCCAAATTGGAGCAAGATCTGGGTGGTTGAATTGATTCATGTTGTTGCCTGTGTAAGTAGAATCCTAACCACACCCATAGTTGTTCATTGGTGTAACTTTCCATTCGTTGCATACGTGAAAAACAAGGTCGTATTGTATCGTATTGGCCGTATCGTAAAGGTTTTGAAATTTACCGATTGATATTGCCCGTACCGTACAGGTGTAAAAAACCACTTTTTAGGTTGTTTCAAGCTATATTTCATGGTTTAGGCTTAAACTTGGCAATACGATAACCGCATTACCTCGCTACGATATTAATGTGTCAGTGTCTGCAACCGCAACCGTTATTGTATTTTTGCACAATGATTTGTTTTTCTCATCACCATCTGATGGTTGTTTAACTATAAATACAGGCGCCTTGAAAATGTTTTAGATATGGGTCGGTCACATGTGTCGGTTGATCTGATAAATCCTTTTGTTGTACTTCTATGTATCGTATGGCACATTGTCTCGATGATAATGGGTAACCCTCATTTATCTAGGACTATAAAAACTTAAATATGTGTACTCCATCTCCAAGTAATTCGGAACTCTTGTGCATCCTTTTACCATGCTGTATATGGTTGAGTGTGGAAAAATGGGAAATGTTTTAGATGAAATTGATGCTCATGCTCATCAATCTATTTTCGTTGATTTTTGCTCTCATTTGTGAAATGGCAGGAGCATAGAGGTGTGAGGAGCTCCTTCACTTTGGAGTTCTACAAGAAGGCATATGATCACATTGTAAAACATTATCCTTATTGGAAACGTTCATCTGGAAAAGACCATATTTGGGTATGGTGTGAACCAGAGCTTCTAAAAAAGAATTTTCATGAGAGAAATACTGGGCTTTGGAGAGTATGAGTGGGTTGGAATTAATCTTTGTTATGTACTTTATGTCAGTTTTTCTCATGGGATGAAGGTGCTTGCTATGCTCCTAAGGAGATATGGAACAGCGTGATGTTGGTTCACTGGGGCAACACAAATACGAAACATAAGCATTCAACTACTGCCTACTGGGCAGACAACTGGGATGGCATATCCCCTGATAGAAGAGGCAACCACCCCTGTTTTGACCCTAGCAAAGATCTAGTTCTTCCTGCTTGGAAACGGCCTGATGGGGAATCTTTTAAGGCTAAACTTTGGGCAAGGTGCACAGCTGAAGAGATTTTTTTTGCTAACGTTCTTTTTCGTTTAGTTTCTTAGTATCATGCTGATTAAGTGATTATTTTTCCTGATAGGTTTTTGCTTTGCTTACATGTGTCATAATCACTTTCTGCTGCAGGCCTCATGAACAGAGGAGGACACTTTTCTACTTTAACGGGAATCTCGGGCCATCCTATGAGCTTGGCAGACCACAAGCTACGTAAGTTCTTTGTGTTGGATCTGCATTGGAATGCAAGTGGCCTGATTATATTCAAAAATTTCTCTTTTTGATACTCATTCTAGTGGTTTTCAGTTGATCTATTGGCTTAAATATGTTTCTTTTTGTATATAATACAGATATAGCATGGGCATTAGACAAAAATTAGCTGAAGAATTTGGTTCAAGTCCTAATAAAGATGGGAAGCTGGGCAGGCAGCACCAGGAAGATGTAATCGTGACGCCATTACGCTCTGATAAATATAAAGAAGAATTGGCTAGTTCTGTTTTCTGTGGGGTTTTTCCTGGAGATGGGTGGAGTGGTAGAATGGAAGATAGCATCCTCCATGGATGCATTCCTGTGATTATCCAGGTAAGTTTCGTCTTCTTGCTTTCTACTAATTTCTCGACCATTTTTCTGATAAATGGCAGTGTCTATTGATAGTGAAAATGCGAGATAAGCAGCCACCTTTATGCAAAATAGTTTTAGGAGGGGAGGGGTTTAATTTCTCATGAATTAGTATGTTATTAAGAACTGTGTTGCATCAAGTTACATCTGGAATCATTTCGTCAAAAATGGAAATGGAAATGGAAATTGTTGCAAAATGGGATATAACTGCTTTCTTTATCAGTCAACAGACCATTAATCATTCGCAGAAAAGCCATGTATCTCAGCGTATTATGCCATACGTCATGTGGTTCGAAAAAATATATTCAGTCAGAAGGATGTTCATAAGAAACTCTTGGGCCAAACAAGGCTACGAAATCCACTTCTGAAATTTCTAATTGCCTTCAAGATGTTCTTGTTACGGTTGATTTTGCTTGTTTTGTGATTTATGTTGGATAGCTGGTTGATTAATCGATCACCCATATTCTATGAATGCATATGGGTAGGATTCTTAGGCTTATTTTAATCAGAGCTAAATAATACAAGCTTGCATGGCGTAAAATTTGAAACTTACCACAACTCTCAAATATTCAATGGTTCTCTAAATGTGAGTTTTATCGATTTTTGATTGTTCAGGATGGCATTTTTCTTCCATATGAAAATGTCCTCAACTATGAAAGTTTTGCTGTGAGGATTAGCGAGGATGAAATTCCGAACTTGATAAAGGTTCTAAGGGTAATTTTCTTCCATTTTGGTGTTTCCACTCTCTATAAGTACTCCCATTTGTGCATATTATATTTTGGCTGTGTCTGACTAGTGATTCTGTACCATTTGATGTAGGCATTTAATAAGACAGAGATAGAATTTAAGTTGGCTAATATTCAGAGAATTTGGCAGCGGTTTTTGTATCATGATTCCGTCTTGCGGGAGGCTGAGAGGCAGAAATCTGTTTTTGGTCATGTCGATGATTGGGCTGCAGAGATACTGAAATTAACTGAAGATGATGCATTTGCAACACTTATACAGGTAGATAATTTGACATTTCGCTACTTTTGTGCCTCTTGCTACATTGGATGGTTCTCATGATTCAAGTGTTTTGATCCACTCCTTTGCTCGTCTTCCAGTTCTCAATTTTTACTTGATGATTTGCTAGTCCTCCAAGCTATGGTTTTAGTTTCAATTGCCCATCTTCTAAACTACAAGTCTCTTTCAATTACCCCGGGTTGCAATGATGTGATATTAAGTCAATTTGGCAAATGATATTGGCTGGAGTTGGTGGCTAGTTGGACCAACTGAAATTATTGGCAAGTTTGTTAGCTGTTGGGGGTGTTTGGCAACCGGCTGTTGTTGGTTGTTGACTTTTTTAATTGGCTTGTTTGACCAGCAGGAAATGTTGGCTATTTTTGTTGGCTTTTAAGCTAGCTGAAAAGGTCTGTTGTTTATTGAGATATTTGGTAAATTAAGGTCTTGGCTGTTGACTGTTTATTAGAGAAAAAGTGGGTCAACAAAGCTAAAAGCCAACAAAAAAGCCAACTGGAGTAGCTTTTTTATTTTGGCTTAAAAGCCAGCTTTTCAGTTGATTTAAAAGTCATTTATCAAACACTTGTTTTGGTTGTTTGACCAACTAATAAGCCAAAAGCCAACCAAAAAGTTAATGTAACAGATATTGACTTATCGTTTTCGTTCTACTCAGGTTTTGCATTACAAGTTGCATAACGACCCTTGGAGGAAACAAGCTCCTTACTTAAGGAGGGCTTCTGGTCTACCCCAAGAATGCCTGGCGAAAGGCTAACTGGATCAGTTCCGCTCTACAAACAATACTGACTTGATGAGAAACGTTGATATTGGTAACAGATAAATAAACAGTGAAAATACATCAACAACCACAAGTTCTTTTTTCAGCTTGAAGTCAGCAACCTCAATGCAGCTTGATATCAACGAGATTCTGATTCAAGAACACAATACAAAAGTGAGGGATCATGGATTTGGGACTACAAATGAACATAATTACTTTTGTATCGATAGCTAGAACTATATAACATAGGAAGCACATTTGTACAGATATTATCACAATGTATACGCAATATGGCATTGCTCCTGTCCTCGCAATAATTCATTTGACAAGGTTTATATCATTTTTCGAAGCAATAATTTTTTCATAGTTGATGTGAAGAATAAGCTTGCAGAGCTAGCTTCAGCTTCATCCGGTTCTACTCGTTGCAGAAATTTTTGTTTTCCTTTCTCGAGTTGAGGGACTCTTTATGTGGCTGCTTTTCTTCCCTCCTCAGATTTTGAACATAGTTTTCTTTGGGCGACATACACTGGGTATGATGATAATGATGATGATGATGGCTAGCTTTTCATTCATTTTTCGGTATTAATGGCTTTGATGATGATCCTTAAGTAAATAAGTACCCAAGACCATTTGTGTTGCTCTTTTTTCCTATAGATAGATGATATGCGGCCTTCTATTAGTGCCTAATCAAAAGCTCCAAGGATTTGGAAGGAAGGACAATGATGAGAGATATCTCTCAATGCTCTTCACTCGGTGGGATTTGAACTCTTTAACATGCCAACTTCTTTCAAGTGCTTAGGTATTCATTTATACCTTTAACGAGACCTCAAATGGCTTAGAGGAAACATTCCTCAAGCTCCCCAAAAGTCATGGCTTCGCTAAAACTTAGGTTCTGATAATATGCGCTCGTCTGAGGGCATACAAAGCTCTTCCTAGCACCTTCTTAGTTTTTTTTTAAGAAAACTCGACCTAGATATCGTTGGAAGTTCCACTTTGTTCTTGTTTTAAGGACACGAAGCACACTCGAAACGGAGTTGTGCTTAGTCACTTTTGAAGAAAAACTATTTTGTGGCTGCAAAATAGCATTTGCATTGTAGTAGCACCAGGGACGGACATGAGTCTTGAACCTTAAGAATCTAGATCCAACTCAACCTGAATCCACCTTTTTTAGACCCTAAGGGATTGGGTCGAATCTAAGTGCATGATTCTAGGTCAAGTCTAGATCCAAATCTACATTTTTTAGACTCAGATTCAACCCAAATCCAACCCTTAGACCTTAAGAGTTTATATTCGACTCGACTCTATAAAAAAATATTATTTCAAATAATCATGAGAACAAATTCTTATAATCTTTAAAGGCCTTCTTTGCTTATACCCATTACCCACCATCCTTTCCTTCCTTCTCTGAAAGCTAATCTTCCGTCATCGCACAAATGAACCCTTCTTCAACCCTGCGACTCGACCGAAATCCGGTATATATCACCGGGTCAACTCATTACAAACTATTCCAGGCATCTCCTTTTTGTCGCCAGTATCATCTTTCTGGAACTATCCGGAAGGCCGTGCAATGTTCTTCTCTCAAATCCACTCCTGTCAATGAGGTGACTCGTGACCCAGTGAGTAGAATCGACGGGCTGAGTCAGGTTTCTGGTGTGTTGGGTTGTCAATGGGGTGATGAGGGTAAAGGCAAACTCGTTGATATTTTGGCTCAACATTTCGATGTTGTCGCCCGTTGTCAGGTCCTCTCTTTTTTTCCGAATTATATTAAGATTTTAATTTCTGTTTTAAAAATTGAAACTCCCAAAATTTATAAGATGTTTTAATGATAAGTTAGAATTGGGTATGTTAAATGGACAACTTTTTTTGAAATTTATGCGTGAAATCTATCTTACTTTGAAGGTTTCTTACTTGTTTCATCTATGTGAAAGTAATTACATGTTGGTGTTTTACCTCATTTTTTGATTATGTGCTAATGATTTGACACCCTTTTGAAAAGATGATGATTTGTTGGATTAGGAAGTATAATTTCTTAGAAGTATTTTTTGTGTACTGGTTTGTGATTTTTTTTGAATAAATTTTATGGAGATTATGGAGATTTTTGATGTAATCTTTAGTTGTAAGTAAGCTAAAAAAATCAGTAAAACAAAGATGCTTATGATTTTTTTATCCTTGCATACTTCAAGCATAATTATTTCTACGTCATTCATGTAAATGTTGTCTATGTTACTCAGACTTGTATGTCTTGTATTGAATAGTCGACATGAGAGGAGATTAGAGGCTTAGAGTATGCATTACACAATGTTACAGCCAAAAAATGGTTACTCAAGCTATTTAGGGTGTCTTAATTTGGTGATGGGAGATATTTGGGGTGAGTAAGGCTGTTGGTGTAAGTCTGTACCATAACTTCTTGGGATGTTGCGATTTAATGACCATTGACCACATACCAAAGGAGGCCCCTTATCATCACCTTCACGTTTGTTTGTGCTTTACAAGTACAATTCTGGTATCGTTGATGGTTCTGTTGGATGGTTTCGAGGAATTCAAAACTATTTGTGTGAGTGATAGATTGGTAGCGTTGAATCTAGATATTGTTCTATAAAAACCTTTGTAATATACTGATAGTGTATTATTGTTTTCTTTTGTACTTTGTCTTAAGCTAATAGGTAGTAAAACTTCTAACGAGTTGAGATTGGTGTGGGTGAATATTCTTAAAATTTTATTTAATAACCTAGAAGTTTTTAGAATAAAGGTTTCATTTAACAAGTTTGGAATGAAATACACACATTTTTCTTGGGGGGGGGGGGGGGGGGGGTGTTCTATTCGCTATTGCTCTGCGTTAGATGATTACAAGTTCTTCTCATTGATTCTAATGGCAAACACGAGACGCAATTTTGAATTGATACCTTAATGGTTCTATGTATGAATCCTAAAAACTTTTGTCCTGTTTATTTTTATGTCAGGGAGGAGCAAATGCTGGGCATACCATCTATAATTCTGAGGGGAAAAAGTTTGCCCTTCATTTAGTCCCTTCTGGTATTCTTAATGAGGAAACATTGTGTGTCATTGGAAATGGAGTTGTGGTGCATCTACCTGGACTTTTCAAAGAAATTGATGGCCTCGAATCCAATGGGGTCTCTTGCGACGGCCGTATATTGGTTTCTGATCGTGCTCACTTACTGTTTGACTTCCATCAAGTAGTGGATGGTCTTAGAGAAGCTGAGCTTGCTAAATCCTTCATTGGCACCACAAAGAGAGGCATTGGCCCAGCTTATTCAAGCAAGGTGATTAGGAATGGCATAAGAGTTGGTGATCTTAGACACATGGATACTTTTCCCCAGAAGCTTGAAAATTTATTGTTGGACGCAGCTTCTAGATTTAAAGATTTTCACTACGAGCCAGGAATGCTCAAGGAAGAAGTGGAAAAGTACAAAAGGTTTGCTGAGAGATTAGAGCCGTTCATTGCTGATACTATTCTCGTCATGAATGAATCAATCTCGCAGAAAAAGAAGATTTTGGTTGAAGGTGGTCAGGCTACTATGTTGGATATAGACTTTGGAACCTATCCTTTTGTAACTTCCTCTAGCCCGTCAGCTGGTGGAATCTGTACTGGTCTTGGTATCGCCCCTCGCGTTGTTGGTGATCTTATCGGAGTAGTAAGTTTATCTTTTGCTATTATACTTTCTTGATACTTCTGTTCAATGTACTTCAATATGGATTTACAAATATGCTTACAATCTTACATAGGAGGGAAGCTTGAAATTTTACTTTGAGTGGAAGTTACATGGATTATGTTAGTCTCTCTTTGCATCTTGCTTGCCATCTAAGCAATTAAGATCCTATGTTGGGTCATTTGCTGTGTCCATTTACTGAATTTTATGGGCTCAACTAAGCAAGGTAGCTCATCGGGTACAAGGGTGATCGAGAAGAGATGATGGGTGAAGTCAGACTATCCAGAGATTGTACAAATTTCATTACCCAAATGCCGTTAAGTGGCTCCCAAGTCCCACTTGGGCTCCCAGCTATGTGGAGTTTGAGGAGTCAAATGTACACAACCGTTAGCTTTGTAAAAGCAAAGAGGTTGTTTCTGGTTGACCCTTGATTGATTGACCTATGAAGCAAACATCATGGCCGTTTGATGGAATGGTTGCTGGAAACTGGAGTATTATACAGATGGAACATAAGGGGGGACTTGGTTTTTATTTGCTGCATTAAATTTTTATTCAAGGAATTCTCATTAAATCAGGCCGCTAGTTTGACCAGGATACGTTCCTAACAATCATGTATATTTCAGGTAAAGGCTTACACCACACGTGTCGGCTCAGGCCCCTTCCCTACGGAGATATTGGGTCAGAGTGGGGATCTGCTTAGGTTTGCTGGTCAAGAGTTTGGCACAACTACTGGCCGTCCTCGTCGCTGTGGCTGGCTTGATGTTGTTGCGTTAAAATTTAGCTGCGATATTAATGGCTTCTCTTCCATGAATCTGACAAAATTAGATGTTCTATCTGATCTTCCTGAGATCCATTTGGGTGTTGCATACAAGGATGTTGATGGAACACCAATCAAATCTTTCCCTGGCGACCTACGTGTTCTTGAACGGTTAAAGGTGAGTGGTTCTTTTTAAATGTTATCAACTCGATAAACGTAGTGTTTTATTGGTCATGAAGTATGAACATGTGTCTCAGGAAATCAAACTCCGTAGTGTTATTTAGGGAGATGAGTTGAATTGGATTTACGAGCTTTTTGAGATATGATTCAATTCCTTATTTCGGTTTATTTTTTGTTGTTGATTTAGGTGGAATACGAGGTTCTACCAGGGTGGCAGATTGATATATCATCAATTAGAAATTATGCCGATCTTCCATTGGCAGCTCGTCGCTATGTTGAACGGATAGAAGAATTAGTTGGCGTACCTGTTCATTACATCGGTGTCGGTCCTGGTCGGGATGCACTCATTTACAAGTAGCGAGTATAATGAGTGGATAATTGCATAACAATTTTTTGCACTTGGAAAGAGTGGAGGGAAAGACGATTTTGGTTCATTTAGAATTTCCCTTTGCTTATAACTTCAAGGAGATAAACTTGGAAGCAAACAAACCCACAATTTATTGACATGAATTTTTGTGTAGTACTCCTATATCATGTATTGTATTACAAATGCCAAGCACTTTGTAGTCTGCTCTTTGTCGGGCCACTTATTTCAAGTTAGATTCAGGTCAAAACAAGAAACCTATATGTCGATGATTTGTATTAGTGGAGTTATTCCACTCCTATATGAGCCATGAAGCGCAGCTTATGGTAAACATACAAAAATTTGTGTTTTTGAAATGATGTAAGAGAGTTTTGTGGAGGTGTTTGAGGATGGGTTTTGACTACACATGCGATGTCTCTAAGGCTGGGCTTGGGATTTCGAATTAAAACTAAACTTTATTATTACACTAAATTCAGGAGAACAATAAATACACATAGCTTATTTCTTTTTTTTATACAAACTCACCATAAGTGTATTTTGGCCGTAACAAAGTTAAATTTTTGTCTATCTAATATAGATTAGGAATGGTTATAAATTTAAGATCCTATTAATTTTAGGATTTGAGTCAAATTTTAAGAATCTAATATGTTTAGGTATAAGTCCAAGCCCAAATATTGAGTCTGTCCAAGGTCTTCATATCAACTCGAACCCACCCTAATTCCCATGAATTAAATTAGTTCTAATCAATTTAGATATATTTTATACTCATTTGACACCAATTTCAAACCTAATTAGACCATAAATGTAAAATGAGTCCAAAATTTCAATACCTACAAGTCTAAGTCTCGAATTTTCATTAAATTATTGTTTTAAAGTTGATTTGATACTTGGGTTGAGTCAATAGAGTCACATCCCATCTAGGGCCACACGGAAATTGGTTCAAACTTCCTAGAGAGGCACGCCCTAATCATAAATCAGAAATTGTGGAAACTGTAGGATAAAAGGGGTATAAAGTTATGATCCATCTACAAAAGTTGCTTAGTTTGGGAGTATAAATAAAAAGGTCTTGGATCCCTAAAAAGAGCACCCTTAATTAGAGACATTTTGCACTAGGGGCAAAATGTGTTGTTTGTAACCAAATATACGACCATCAAAGTCTCATTGCATAGCACCATAATATGCAGGTTGTGTCTTTAAGGGTGGGCAATTCCAGTGTTATGAATGTTGACTCTCAAGCAACCATGTAAATAGGAAAGAAAGGAAAAAGAGAAGAAATTTAGAGAGGAGAAGAATATTATTTTATTTCATGTTATTTCATAAACTCTAATACACCCTTATGTCCCCTTTTATACTACTAAGAGTCTAAGACTAACACAAACATCCACTTATAACTAATTACAATCTTATCACCAAATGTACCTATAACATACTTTTCCCCTTCAAAAGACTTGTCCTCAAGTCTATGTTAAGAAATCTAAACAAAAATACAAGACAACTTTTAATTAAAACTAAACACTACAAAAAATGAGAAATGAAGTAAGATCAATATCTTGCATCTCTTTACCATAAGACCTTGTCAACAGAAAACCCACATATATCAGTCTTTTCTTATTCCATGCCAAATGAGTTCGAGCACCAGAGCTGAAACTCATTATAAGTTGAACCTTCTTTGCCAATAAATGAGCAAGTAACATTATTTGTGTTGAAAATTGTGCTACGGTACTTCCATTTTCCCCAAAATTTGCTTGAATTTTAAGAGTAACATTGTGATTTTGAGACTCGGATTGTTGATAATGATCAAGTAACAAGGCATCTTTATAGTACTTATTCATCACTTCATGAATAAAACTAAAAACATGCAACGAAGTCTTCCTTTTCTTGATTTTTAACAACCAAGATGGGTCAAGCACTACTTTAGTATATTCTGCCCAAACTTTTCTCTTTTTCTTGTACATCTCATATCTTCTTTTAACCTTCTTGGAGCTTGATTGCACTCTTAATAAAATACCCCCTTGATGAGTTTCTCTTTGTAGATTCTTAGCTTGGAGAATAAAAACTTTCAATTGAATGAACTTCAAGAATTTCCCCATATGTTGAAAATAAATTTTCAGGTTCAATTGCTACAAAACATTCATGATTTTTATCTAAATCATGTTCACTCATGTCATCAATCACACAATTAACCAAATCACCATCCATATGAACAAAGCCTTAAGAACCCAACTTACTTTTTGCACATGAATTCATATGATCGACATTTTAAAGATTCTTGAGGATCAATTTTTAAATCACACGTTACTGATTCTTGAATGATATTTACTTCAATCATGCTATGGAACATCTCTAATGCAATCACATAATCATATCCTTCGTCATATACTACAGTGAATCCCCAATTATCACTATTATGTTGACAATTATGATCAAGAATTGGTCATTAGACCATTCACACAATCCTTTATCGACTATCAAAACATTCATCTTTCAAAAGTTCTTTTAAATATTTGATTAATTACCTTCTTTTGTTTGGCTTCTTCAAGTTGTGGGATAATTGGTTCTTCAAATTATATGTTTTTGTAAAACTCATCACTCCTCATCTTTGTTAAAAGAAATCTCTAGTTTGGGGAAAAACTCCAAGAACTCCAATGACCATGGCAATGCTTTTTCATAAATAGGTTGTGTGCAATTTAAATGTAGTATTTAATGTCAAGAAGTGAATGTTTCAATAAAATAAAAAAAGAAAAAGAATGAAAGAGACATATTAGTGCTAAGGAAAAAATGACTCTGATACCAATGTTATAGATATTAAATCTCAAGCAACAATGTGAATAAGAAAGAGAGGAAGAAGAGAAGAAATTTAGAGAGGAGATAAATATTGTTTTATTTAATGTTATTTCATAAACTCTAACACACCCTTATGTCCCATTTTATATTACTAATAGTCTAAGACTAACACAAACATCCACTTATAACTAATTACAATCTTACCACCAAGCCTAACCTAACCTCCCTATACAAAATTACCCGAAGATCCAACTCAGTTTAACCAATGACAATAACCTTAAAAACAACCCCCCAACCCGATTCAAGATCACCTGAAATCTTAAACGAGGGGTGAAATGCTATGGTTATATCATAAAAGTTACTTATATTGTCGAGGACCATAATCTCAACAAGACTTCACAAATGAGCCCTTCAACTCGAGCATGTCAAGATCTAGTCGATCTCAAACCTACTAGTTTTTCGGGTCATGTCAAGTAGATAGGTGTACTAAATGAGCTCCTACGAGCTCAATCAAAACATCATCATAGAGTGTAACCAATACAAACAGCATCCACTGTATCATCCCAAAAAAGGCAACAACATTATAGTGCATAGTGTAGGAACTATACTATTAAACAAATACCATTGTTGCTTCACACCAAAAGGGTTACGGGATCATAACGAACTGGTGCCACCATTCCTCTTATCATGCCTTAGTTCGTCTGAATTACTAAAATAAATTCATAGGAAGCATCTCCATGAAACTCGGTACTTTTACGCCTTGTAGCTTTCTTTTTGCTCATGCTGTTGTCGGTCAAGGGCCCTCCCTCCGATAAATCGAGATAGCTCTTTCCTTGTTAAAGAAACCTTTTCTTTGGCTCTAACATACTCGGAGATAGCACGCGAATATGCACAGAATGGACAGTAAAACAATCCTTGATCATCAAAGTAGGCTGAGCAACCCAAGCAGTTCTCATGAAACATTAAGGAACAGCTAACACCACTACAAGATAACAGTTGGCCATCTTTATTACACTTCATACAGATATTTGGCTGCGTCTCTGTCATTGCAAGGAAGTCCCGGGTGAAGGCACTCTGAGAACTCAAGAAGTTCGGGCTTTTCATTGCAAGATCAATCTCTTCATAACAACGGTCACCTATATTAGGTGAAATTGGTTGCTGATCATGATTTTCCACATGGGTTTTTGCCTGCTCATCATATTTCCCACATGATTTCCCATCATTTACTCCTTTTTTGTCTTCAGAACAGTGTTCATCTTCCGCACCATGAGACATTTGATTGCTAGCAACAGGAACTGAATGCTGCTTCATAGACTGTACGCCACACTCCATTCTACGCTTCTTTACAGGTGGGCGGTGATTGTCCATTTCGAGTGAAGCAGCATCAATCTCTTGCACATGATCAGTACAGCGATTACTTATACCCCCCGAACAGGGCAATAAATGTCCATTTGGAAGATACGCTTGCACTACCTGGTTGGCAATATTAGATTCAGGTAAACAGCCATTTTCTTCTGCAGGCATGGTTTTACCACCATAATCATCTTCAATGCTCCTTAACAGCGCGGATGTAGGATCATTACCATCACAGGGCAAATTTAATAAACATTTATCCAAAAAATCAACTCCAAAATTTTCCTTCAAGGATGCAGCAACTGGATGGATGCCTTCAAGAATTGTATCCTTCAACTGCTCACCAATTAACAATCCAAAAAAAAAATTGAAAGATTGATACAAATTACACAAAGCAGACAAGCAAATAATATGGAAAGCAATCGTGTATGATGTACCAGTTCCAAAGTGGATATTGGCAAGCTTGCTTTCTTGTGGTTGATAAAAGATTGTATATCCCACTTCACTTCATCTGATGTACACTCAGAACCTGAAGTCTGCACAACAAAAGAGTTACAAGCTAGCCAAAGGTGAAAGCACTGTCACATGATTCGCTAATCTTTTTAAGAATCACGAATCAAAAAAAGCGAATTATGGTCGATTTTGGGCTATTTTAGGGTCATTTTGAGCGAATCGTGAATTCTAAAAGCGAATTATGTTACACTGGGTGAAAGTATTAGAAGCCAGCCAATGGCATAAACACAATCAGATTCTTGATTTGAACACACTTTCAACTTCATATTATTCAACTAAGAAATGAAACCGTTCAATCACATGCCATAGCAAGATCCCCCCCCCCCCCCCCCCCAACCCACTTACAATGCGCTGAAGGGCAGCTTCACAACTTTCTGCCGGATCAAATGCAACATCCGACTCATCAAATTCTACATGATACTCATTTGAAAGATTAGGACCGAAGCGCCCCTCCAAGCACCTCAAAGCAGCAGTTTCTCTTGCTTGTTTACCTGAATCACCCAATAAAGGTGGAACCTTCGAAAGCAACTCTGAAACATATCAAACATGATTATCACATAAACTAAAATAGACTTTAAAGCAAAGACTTTGAGTCATGATATTTGCAACAGAAGTGAGTCTTAGTTCTTACCATAAAGAAGAGTTGTATCCACTAGTTGAGACTTTGCAAGGGCTTCAACAACCCAACTCCATGGAAGTGCAGAATCATACCCCACCTCTTCCATTATATAAGTTTCTCAAAGGTTGAATTTTTACTTCAAATAAAACAGAACTCAGAGTCACTAATTGAATTAATTACGACATAGGAGTAGATAATATTAGCAAGAATTTTCCAGGTATGTTTCATGTTCATTTGAAGGGCATTTTGGCATGTGTAAAATTGCAACAAACCCAAGTCATTTTGATATCATCACAAAGAATGTGGAAAACCTAATTATTTAAAAATGGTTTATAACCAGCAAAATGTAGGACAAACCAAAAAATGTAAGCAAATATACAACATTCTATTACCAGATGCCATTAAGTGGCGCCCACCTAAGCAGGGTTTGAAAGGTTGGATTTGGATAGTCTTACTCTTACCCTTGTGGTACAACAAGAGGTTGTTTTCGAATCATCCTTAATAGCAAACTCTGCAACTTGGCGTAAACAACTTCCCATGAACAAGAAATTGCACATGATTTAATAAAAATTTTGATATTATATAATCTATTACAATCCAAAACAAAGCACTGTAAATCTTTAGCTAACATTGAGAATGGACCAAGCAAATAAATAACAAATGCAGTTTCAATTGTCAACATAAAAATACCCATGAAAGGGCATATAAGATTAAGGATGAAAATTAACAAAATTGCCAGTACATTACGCTTATAATCAATTCAGCGGAATTGCGGAAATCATTTCAAAAACAAAAACTTGAATTCGCACATTTCAGAGATGTCAAAGATATTCAATCAAAACCCTAAATGCATAATTAATTACCGTAAAGTCCATGCAAAAGTAGAAAACAAATGAAAATTGATAAACCCTCAGGTTAGATTCAATCATAATAGAAAAAATGTATTTCAAGTTAATCACTAATGAGAAGGACAGACTATCAGAGAGGGCGATTCGTAATTCACCTGGCCGTAGGTGTAGACGATGATGAGATGAGGAAATGGAAGCGTCCGATTTGCTGTGAGCTTGTAAGTTGTAACTGTCTGTTTTCAGTGCTGCGCAAGTTTTGAACTCGCCATTGTTTTTGTTTGCTTCGAAATGTGTACACTAAACTAAGCATCAAAAATTCTCTAGTACTCCCTTTTAAAAATAAAAAAAATAAAGGTGAAATTTTATATGAAAACGAAGAAATATGTGGATAAGATATAAAGTAAATTAGATATACCGATGAGAATTAAAGAAAGAAAGTTAATTATGATCAAAAAATATAAATTAGAAGAATTTAATGTGCAGACTTAAAAGTGAGATAAATCTCCTGGGACAAGGAGTAAGAGGAAAGCTTATAAATATTTTTTTTGTCTTTTCGTATCTAAAAGCTCTCACATACTTGAATTATATGATGCAAACTTAAAAAATATAGAGAATTTGAAATAACTTTGTAAATACCTTAGTAAAAAATTTGGATTTTGTTAGGAAAAATTACGTTCAAAAATTTTAATTTTGGTGTTTAAAAAGTAAAAATTGCGACATGTTCCTATTTGTCCATTCAAATCAACTACTATGATTTAATCTTATTCAATGGTATGTTTTGCACATATTCGAGTTCCTCTAAAGTTTTTGTTTAATTGATCCCTACTTGCGTGCGTAGACACTTATGACATTAAAAATCTCTTTACCAAATAATTTTCACTTATATAATCCTATTTTTCTTTTGATATACCTCTACTACATCTTTAAATGTTCGTTTATCCATAATAATGTTAACACCTTTTTGACTTCTATCTTGTCCCGAGCACCATAATTTATATTCTTGTCTTTCACCTACTACTGTTTTGGCCTATCTCTAACCCATTTTGTCTCTTGTAGAAATAAAATGTTAATTTTTCTCATTTTCATTATATTCACCACCTCTAAAAAAATCTACTGGTCAACTTACCAATATTCTAAGATTCCCAATCTTAACCAGGACCCTTGATTTTTTCTCAACCTCCTATGCTTGAATCCTATGTGCCCCAGCTCATTTGGCATTACACTTGGGCCATGTAGCACGTCATTTCTAGACACGATGTTAACCTACCCTTACTCATTTGACACCACACTTGAACGATGTGGCGTGTCATTTCTTAACGACGACCTAGCAAGTAGCAACCTTTATATACTTTTCACTATATAGGGGACGCGACGTCCTAATATTAGAAGTGCAATGTCTCGTTGAGTTGGGGACGCCCAACGAAAATTATTTTTTGATTTGTGATCATAAAATATGACTAAATTTTACAAAATTGATTGTCACTAACCTATAATAAAATTAAAAAATATAATGCTAATTAGATAGGCGCAAAATTCAAATACTATCAAACTCAAAACACTTAAACGAATGTACACACAATCTAATAACGCAAGTGCCCAGCTTTAGCCTCAAGCCCAAGTCTTGAACTTTAAGAAAATTTGAAATGAATAAGATAAATTATCAACAAAATATACGAAATAAGATAAGTTTCAACTTATTTCCAAAAATAAGCGTGCAATTCCAAACCTGTGGTTTCTGTTCACAGTTACTAACTGCGAACATAATGCACCACAAATACGCATAGCAGCACCCTTCGTTCCCATTTTCCCCAATTTCAAAACCTTATCTTATACTACTCGACATTCCTCTTACAAAATCATTATTAGACTAGCTTCAATCCATCAATTCTTGCATTCCTCTTTAAATTTGACACTTCAAAATTAGTATGGGATACTCTAGCTTGCATAAAGGTAAACTTTTATGCGTTTTTTTGAGTATATATATCGTTTTTTAGGGTTTTGATGAAGTTTGGTTATTTTCTCAAATGTAGGTTACTAGTTCTTAAATCAACACTCTTCTTAATCATCCATAACTATTCAAGGTAACGTTTAATTGGTTTCATAGCTTTATGTTGTTTTTTGAAGTATTGTTGTTAATGAGCATATTGAATTAGTTAAATTTGATGTACATTATATATTATTAGAAATGTTGATGTTGGTATTAAAAAATATCATTTATGAACTTATTAATTGATTTATTATTTGAATTTTATGTGCATTATATATGTATGAACTTAGTTACATTATGAACTTTATTAATTTATAGACCAAAAAGATTATAATCAAATGAATATAATGTACTTGTATGGGCATGAAGTTTATGATGATGTTGATTTTGTTTGTATTCATGTAGAAATGACATCATTTCGCGTCACTATAGTATGTTTTTGGAATGGTTGTATTCGAGAAAGTAGTGACAAAGTTCATTATGTTGGGGGAAGACGTAGGTTGTTTGCATGCAACTCGAACATGGATTTGAATCAGTTTAAACGTTTTGTATGTTCTAAGATTGGATTGGACTCCACTAGAAGTACCGTAAATATAAGCTTTAAACATGATATGAGTGGAGAATTGATAGCCTTTCCTGTTAAGGATGCTGAGGCTATAGATGCTATGTGGGAGCATTCAAAGTCCACCCAAATTTCCTCTTTAGAGTTATACGTATAGAAGTACGTACCCTTAGGGAATGTAGTTGCTTCTAATCCTACTCCTACCCCTATGCCTATATCAACTCAAGAAACTCAAAATCCTTTTGTTCCTTCCGCATCTTGTACTCTTTCTCAACCCCTCTGAATCAAGTTCCAATTGATTCAATGGTTAACTTAGGAGAAAGTGATGAGATGGGACCTTGGGATGATGGAAATGAGAGTAATGAGCTCATTGATACGATAGCAAATGACATGACCCTAAGAAACATTCCTACAATCATTCCTCCTACACCTTATGTCCTATGTCCACCTCTAGACGAGTATGAGGAGGACAACACCTGGAGGACTTAGGCTTTTGATACCACTTACACCGAAGAAGGGGAGTTGGAGAAGGGTATGATGTTTGATAGTAAGGAAGCATAGAATAGAGACCTCAAGGGGAGTTGGAGAAGGGTATGATGTTTGATAGTAAGGAAGCGTAGAATAGAGACCTCAAACCAAACTGTCATTACCTTGAAGTGTAAGCGGGGCTGTTTGTGGAGACTTAGGGCTACGCTCGATTCATTATTTATCTTCATGGCGTATTGTTACGTATAAGGGTTAAGCATGGGTCTTGTGTTTTGGGTAATGACACTGTTTCGGCTGGACACATTCACTTGACATCTTCTGTCATTAACAATGTCATTAGAAATTGTGTTGCTAAAGACTCATCCATTAAGGTATCTTTCGTACGGCAGATGGTTAAAGATCGTTTTGGTGTGGATGTGAATTATAAGCGAGCGTGGTGTGCTAAGCAACAAGCCTTCTTGTCCATATACGGAACTTGGGAAGGTTCTTAATCACTCCTTCCACGCTTTTTAGAAGTTTTGCAACATTCCAACCCGAGCTTAATACTTGAGTGGGTTTTTAAGGAAGACAATGATACGGGTGTATATGTGCGACTTAATATTAGGACCTTCCAACGTGTCTTTTGGGCCTTTAAACCTTGCATTGGAGGCTTCAATCATTGTAAACCTCTTATTGCCATTGACGGCCCACACTTGTATGGTAAGTATCGTCATACCTTATTGACTGCCATTGCCCAAGATGGTGATAAGGGAATCTTTTCATTAGCGTTTGCCTTGGTAGAGAAGGAGTGTATAGGTGTTTGGTCTTGGTTCATGGCTTGTATTCGTAAGCATGTCACACAGAGGATGGGTTTATGCGTTATTTCTGATAGACGTGCGGGTATTTTAGCAACTATGGAAGAGCCAGAGTGACAACCACCTAATGCCTATCATAGGTTTTGCTTACGTCATTTTTTTAGCAACTTTAATCATGCTATGGGTAATGTTCAGCTGAAGAGGTTGTTTGGTAGAACTGCTGAGCAAAGACAACAAGTTAAGGTAATGAATGGCTTAAAGGCAATTGCGACTGCAAAACGAGAGGCAATTTTCTGGATTGATGACGTGGGTGAGATGTCTAAGTGGTCGTTGAGTCATGATGAAGGTCATAGGTATGACGTTACTAACACGAACTTAACTATGTGATGAAGGGTGTACGTTTCTTACCTTTGACAACACTTTTTTGAATTCACCTTCTATCGGGTAAACGATTATTTTGTTCATAGATGTGAACGTGCTAGTGCATGGTTGCTTGGAGGACACATGTACACAACGCATGCCACCTGGATTATCAATAGAAACACCGAGAAGGCAAATTTCCATGACATAATCGTCTTTGATTATAGAAGAGGTATATTCGAAATTAAGACTGAGAGGGGAAATAAAGGATCGTCCAAAGGGGGTATGATTCAACATGTGGACTTGAATCAAATGAAGTGCACATGTAACAAACTTGAGATATACCACCTACCTTGTTCACATGTACTTGTTGTTTTCATCAAACAGAACCTTTCATATGAGCGGTTTGTGGATCCGTGCTATACTTCTCAAAGTTATGCAAGTACATACGAACATTACTTTATGCCAATGATCGATAAGAGGTCATGGCCGCAATACACGGGCTTTGAACTTAGACATGATCCTGATCAAATTCTTGGTAAAGGGAGGCCTAAGTCTAAGAGAATTGCCAACGAAACGGATAAGGGAAAAAAGAAACGAAATAGTTGTCGTCTTTGTAGGAGTGAAGGTCACAACACTAGAACCTGTAACTCTAGGTAATATACTAGTATGATACTCTATAGCATATATAATAATGTTAAACTTACCACACAAATGTATGATGCATAATTACATAATAGTAATATTAACTAAAGTTACTGCGAACACAGTAGTAAAGGAGATGGATCTAGCAGCTCCAGGACCCCAAGACCCTAGTGTGTTAACTATGCAACAGGAGCACAGGAGCACAGAAGCACTCCTCTTTGGGATGCCCAGGTTAGGTGTATGATAGTAATGATTTGCATTCAACTAATGATAACATACAAGTAACTAATTCATATGTCTACATTCATAGGTGTCCGATAGAGAGACGTTAGGCACTAGGCATCCAGATTCTGTTCGGTGGGTGATCGATGAAAGAATCGTCCCGTACCTGGAGCTCACGAGGTTGTATGACTTTCACGTCGTTGCATACGGCAGAGTTGACCGTGCTATTATCACAGCACTTCTTGATGTAGCCTTACTAACACGGCTTCCCATCGAGGGACATGCCGTGTGTACAGCCGGACGCCAGCTATCAAGCTGGCGTGACATGGTGCACCACATATTGGGAGAGCGCCCTCCAGCGAAAGTGATCAGGGGGAGCAGTTTGCGGTGCACATGGTTGGTTCAGACCTTCTCGCATCTCCCAAAAGATACTGATGAAGGCACCATTTCGAGGTACGCCAAGGCGTATCTCCTATATTTGATAGGAGCTGTCTTGTTTACCGATAAAACAAGCAACCAAATACAACTTCTATACTTGACTTTACTTGACGACCCCTGGGAACGCATCGCCAAGTATAGCTGGGGCTCCGCAGCCCTGGGATACTTGTACAGGAGGCTATGTGGTGCTGCCCATAAGAACATCAAGGAGATTGCAGGACCACTAGTCATATTACAGGTAATAACAATAACATTTAATTCTAATCCACATTTGGTGAATTACATACTAATTACATTTGCAATCTTCAGCTGTGGGCCTTGGAGCATATTCTTATTGGCCAACCTTATAGAACCGTTGGTCGTGGTGATGCTGCTCCTCCGCAACAACCCCCACCAGATGCTGCATATGGTTCAAGGTGGAATTTTGCACGCCGGACGCGCAAGCACACCGGGACCGGTCTTGAATTCTACCGAGATCAGTTAGACCTGCTGCAACCCAACCAAGTAAATATTTTAGTACTCATTAACATTACTGCAATTTAATTTACATATTATTTACATTTTCATAACATATATTATAGTTTTTGTGGGACCCGTACCCTACGGAAGCCTACACAGCTGTTCCGAGCACTCGGGGATTCAATCAGGTGCGTGGAGGGCTTCTGTGCCACTCATATGCTTCGACATTGTCGAAGTACATCTACCAGAGTGCGTACCACGCCGATATGGTTGGTACAGAGCATTCCACCACCTTGCGACACTGAACCCGAGCTGCACCTGATTTCGCGCAAGAATCAGAGTACGGCGAACTGGATGGAGATCAACTGGCACCACATCGCTCGTTGGGATCGTAGACTTAAGTTGTTGGCCCAAGGTGCGCCGATCAATGTTCATGGCGCACCTACTACACCGGACTACATGCCGTGGTTCCTCTCCATCACTCGCCGATGGATGACACCACGTGGCATCATCGTAGCATCACATCATGCACCTGTTGCGGCTACGATGACCCAATTTGTAAGTATTCATTTGCATTTAAATGATTAAGTTGCCGATTACATAATATAATATTACATTAACTAAATATTAATTGCAGGCACAAGGTGCGGCAGCAGTGATGCGGTACAGTCACGAGGAGCCGGTGAGGGAGATTGCGCAAGGCATGCTCGTCGACACGCAGTTCCAGCACTTCATACCGGAAGTCACTGCGGAGTCCTCACCGGCTACCGCCGATACGCACGTCTCATCTCCTACTTATGACTATCATTTGGATGAGATGGACCTTTCATACCCCATTGACGTTGCCGGGACCTCGCAGGCTGGGCCATCGCAACCATCACTGTACCAGTCCCCTCCTTTGCCAGAGCAACACCAGAACGCCTCTTACTACCGTAGGAGGCGTAGGAGACCAACTCAGTTGGATAGAGTAGATGAGGCTCATGAGCGTTAGCGTTTTGTTTTTGTGTATTTGGATTGTGTATGTATATATATATATATATATATATATATATATATATATATATATATATATATATATATATATATATATATATATATATATATATATATATATATATATATATATATATATATATATATATATACATATATATATATATACATATATATATATATACATATATATATATATATATATATATATATATATATATATATATAGACATATATATATATATATATATATATATATATATATATATATATATATATATATATACATATATATATATATATATATATATGTATATATATATATATATGTATATATATATATGTATATATATATATGTCTATATATATATATGTATATATATATATATATATATATATATATATATATATATATATATATATATATATGTATATATATAAATATGTATATATATATATATGTATATATATATATATATATATATGTATATATATATATATATATATATATATATATGTATATATATATATATATATATATATATATATATATATATATGTATATATATATATATATATATATATGTATATATATATATATATGTATATGTATATATATATATATATGTATATGTATATATATATATATATGTATATATATATATATATATATATATATATATATATATATATATATATATATATATATATATATATATATATATACATATATATATATATACATATATATATATATATATATATACATATATATATATATATATATATATATATATATATATATATATATATATACATATATATATATATATATATATATATATATATATATATATATATATATATATATATATATATATATATATATATATATATATATATATGTATATGTATGTATAGTTGTATATTAATTTTCAAACATTTGTATATATTTAGTTGTATATATATGTTTATTTACTTTATCATAGCCTCCAAGCTCTGACTTACGAATGTTTGGAGTTTTGGCGATGAATCATCCCGCCCGAAAACATACATTGACTTGTAATTGCTTATTCTAATGTCTTATTTGCAAATACAACAAATAACAACTCAATAATTAGGGGAAAAAAATTAAGTATAGTTGTTTGCAGTTAGTAACTATGAACAAGTCAAAACAAGTCAAACAGTTGTTCGCAGTTACTAACTGCGAACAGCTATTTTGTCTTTTTTGACCTATTTGCAGTTAGTAACTGCGAACAACCCTAAACTTCAGGTTTTGAATTTTCACGCTTATTTTTGAAATTAAGTTGAAAGTTGTACTAATTGATTCATTTTTTCGATAAATTCAGTTAATCATTTTAAAATTCCAAATATTTATGGATCCATTTCAAATCTGATATCTCAATCATGATTAACGTCTGCTTTACCAAATTTTAGGAATTGTGAATGATTTTGTTTTAAAATTATAAAATTTGAATTTAGATCCCAATTCTTTGGTGTAAATTGGATGCAATATTTTTTTGCGAACCTTAATCGAAGTTACAGATTACATCCAAGTACATAAACAGGAACATATATTAGAAAAATTGAATAAACTAAACTTCTTTTTAAAAAAATCTCAAAACAAGTTACGGAAATTTTTAATTCCTAAAATAAGCATCTTCATGTTAGCGCCTAAGGTTAAGATTTATTCGTTATTAGAAAAAAAATTACCACGGCTTTGTTGTTGTTAGTAACAGCGAAGAAGACAATGTTTATAACGCTTAAAAGGACGACAAAAATCCTTTTAAACGTCCTGACATTGACTTCTTAAGTATATTATTTTCCCTTGTTCGCTATCATCAATAACGAACAAATCCTGACCTAAGGTCGAACACGAAGACACTTAACTTAGAAATTAAAATTTCCAGAAGCTTATTGAGAATTCTTTTTAAAAGGTTTATTTTATTCAATTTTTCAACATATTACATTTATGTTTCCATTACAAGGTGACAAATAATTTCATACCTAATTACGTTCAAGTAACTAACAATCGGTTCACTGAACTACAAGATAATACTAGCTGAATAACCTTGACCACAAAAAAGAGGTCGATCCATTGTTATACTTATAAAAGGAACTACCCTTCTACAAAAGAAGGTCATCTTCTGTATACATTCAAGATTAAAAAAACTACTACTAAAGGAAAGAAAGAGCTATCTACAAAACAGGATTAACAAATATATATATATATATATATATATATATATATATATATAACTTAAGTTTGCTTTGCGGCCATTTTTCGGCTTAAATTCCTCCATTTGTCTTTGAGGTCTACGGCTGTTCTACCTGGCTGAAACACAGATCCTCCGCATTGCAATATAACTTTCCATGGAACCACTCGGTCATCCCCTTTGGCAAATATATTTACGGCTTTCTGCGGAATAGGCAAATGAATGAACATGCATTAATACTGTAGATGGAAAAAGAACAAGTTACTGGTATTCGTATGAGCCGTACTGAACATCCTGCTGTACAACGAGCATGAATGATGCATAGCTTAAACATAAATACTCCATAATAAGTGTTTCAGCCTCTTTTAAAGTATTTTAGTCTGTAGAAAAAAAAATTCTAATTCGGAGATGTATCATGAAAGAGGCAAATAAAATGGTTCTCTCTTATTCCTTTCTCCTTTATCCCTTTCCCAGCCTTTTTATTGGGAGTACATACAGTGCTCAGACTCGAGGATTATGGGATGCCAAGTTTGTGCTCCCATCAAATTACGGGAACTTGCGTATTTTAGCTTATAAGTGCAAAAATACAACTCAACAAAAAAAAAGGTATTAGTACAAAAGTAGAGCTCTAACATAGCCAAGCCATTTACTTAAAATGAAACTGAATCTACAACAAAATATCCTCAAATAATGCTCCTTATGTTCCTTTTTTTGGTCCCAACCAATCTAGCTGAACACACCATGAAAGATGGAAGTATTTATTGTGTATCTTTACTAGATACATGAATGCCAAAAAAGATAAGATTCTAATGGGGACAAAAAAGTGAGAGACAATAGAAATAGGGACAAACAAAAAGAGATGGGAGTAATCCAGAAGTTCAAAAAAAGAGACAAAAATAACTACAGCAAAAAGAGATGCATAATTAGAGCAAGAGGGACTAAATCAAATGCTTCAAAATAGTCATGAGATAAAAGGCATGTCAATTGAGCATGAAGGTATGAAAATATGTACCATTAACATATCTTCTTCCTCTGCTGTCCATGGAACCTTCTTCCGTCTAGCTGGGATTGCACTGAAAATTAAACATATCCTCAGTCACTCAATACCACAACCCTAAACCCAAATAGAACAACTCTCAATATAGTATGCTCCCTCTCCCCATACGAAAACAAAAGAGCAAACAAGGAAAAACGAAGACAGTTGCAAACAGCAAAATAATGTTGTCTCATAGTAGTACAAAAACATTCCGTCAGTGTTGTATATGCCCCACCTAAGGCCATCATTTGCTCCTCGACAACTCTAAACCGTGGTTGCATGAATCATGATTACATTCCAACACGATCTAGAACACCTATCAAGCATCCAAGTGCTGTGCAAGCAACACCACAAAGACCAATGAAGACTACAATGGAGGACAAAACAACCATTCTGCAACCAACGTAAAGAATGTTTTAAAAGACAACATCCGTGAATGGCCAAAAGGTATGTATATAAAAAAGATTAAAATCATATGTGATTTGTTATATTGCTCGAAGTAGAAACCCATTCATTTACTCCACTAGTGCTAAGTAGATGAACATTTCAAAGCATAAAGGACTTGATAAGTGTACTGCATGAACAAGATTGGCTATTTTCTAAATAGAACGCCTAAGAGTTCAATCAACAAATCATCATAGAGTGAAAACGATTCAAAAAACATTCATCAAATTACCCCTATGTCACCCCTTCCAGAAAAAACCAAATAAGCAAGACTATACTAATATACATAAACAGCCCACATGGAAATAAGTGTTCAAGGACAAACTGAAGCAGCCAACAAGTTCCTTGCCAATCAAATAAGTGCATCACAGAAAATTAAGTTCGACTTTGAACACACCAAATAGCCAAAATTATAAGGAATAAACTAAACAACCAACAGACATAAATGCTAAAGGCCATGAGATTTGCAAGGAACTGCAATTAAAGAAATTCCATAGTTGCCTCTTACCTCAATGGTATAGGGGACAATAATGAAATGGTGCGGCAATTCCTTTCATCTTGTGTTAATTCATCTAAATTACAAATTGATTCATGGGAAGCATCTACACGAAGCTTGGCAATTTTACACCTTGTGTCATTTTTCCTTTTTAGTTCCAAGAATTTCAAAGTTCCATCCAAGAACTGTTCAATATTACCAGAAAAAGTGGCACCATCACAACAACGATCATCCTGTCTGTAATTCCAGATTCCTTCTGGACCTCTTAAATGATGGGTGACAATTTCAGCACCTTTTCTGTCTTCAAAAGAAATATGTTGGCTTGTAGCAAGTACCAATCTATTTGTATCCAAGCAGGCAGTTGAGTGTGAAAGGTCGAACTGTTTACCTTTCAAATTACTCTGATAGGGATCAGTTACTTGAGTTGCATTATTAGCACCTTCCTTCACTTTAGTTGTTTGATCGGCATTCATATGTCTATCTTGGTTGACATTTCCCCCTGATGATGTATTGCCATTATGCTGTGGTTGGTCAAGTGTCCTCCCTCCAATAAATCGAGATAGCTCTTTCCTTGTTGAAAAAACCTTTTCTTTGGCTCTAACATACTCAGAAATAGCATGGGAATATGCACAGAATGGACAGTAAAATTTTCCTTGATCATCAAAGCTGGCTGAACAACCCAAGCAGCTTTCATGAAACATCAAGGAACAGCTACCGCTACAAGATAAAAGTTGGCCATCCTTATTACACTTCATACAGATATTTGGTTGCGCCTCAGTCATTGCAAGGAAGTCTCTGGTGAAGGCACTAAGAGAACTCAAGAAGTTTGGGCTTTTCATTTCAAGGTCAATCTCTTCATGACAACAGTCACCTATATTAGGTGAAATTGATTGCTGATCATGATTTTCCACATAGGTTTTTGTCTGCTCATCATCTTTCTCAAATGTTTTCTTATTTACTTCGTAGTTTATAACTTCATGATGATGCCCATCTTCTGTATCCTTACAGATTTGATTGCTACCAACAGCAACTGAATGCTGTTGCTTAGATTGTATGCCACATTCCGAGTTCATTTTTCGCTTCTTTGCAGGTGGGCATTGATTATCATTTAAGGGAATTTTTAGAAAACATTGGTCTGAAAAATCACGTTCAAGATTTTGCTTCAATGATGCAACAATTGGATGAGTGCCTTCTGAAATTGTATCCTTCAACTGCTCACCAAATCAAGCCAAAATAAACTCGACAATATAAATCACTTCCCACAATTCAGACTAATAAAACAATATGGAAAGCAATCATGTATGAGTACCAATTCCAGAGTGGATCTAGGCAAGCTTGCTTTCTTGTGGTTGATAAAAGACCGTATATCCCATTTCAGCTCATTAGATGCACCCTCAAAACATGAAGTCTGCATGACGAAAGTGTTAGAAGCTAGCCAAGGACAAAGCACATGACCACATTCACCACAACTTTGTTATCTTTATATAGAACACAGTTTTTCATAATATTCAATCCACTAAAAAAGGTCCAATCACACGCAATAGTTAGGACACTCACTTACCATGTGCCGAAGGGCTGTTTCACAGCTTTCAGCTGTATCAAACCTAACTTTCGACTCATCACATACTTCATGATTCTCACTTGATAAATTAGGACCAAAGTGCTCTTCCAAGCACCTCAAAGCAGCAGCTTCTTTTGCCTGTTTTCCCGAATTACCCAATAACGGTGGTACCTTTGAAAGCAACTCTGCAACATAAAAAACATGATTATCTCATAAACTTAATACAATCAAGAAAAAACTCTACGTCATGATTTTACCATTTAAAAGAGATGCATCCACTAGTTGAGACTTTGCTAAGGCTTCAACAACCCAACTCCATGGAAGTGCAGAATCAGACACCACCTCTTCCATTTAATTATTTTCAAAAAGTTGATATTCTCCTTGAAATACAACAGAATTTAGAATCACTAATTGAGATTAGTTACGTAAGAGTAAATATTAACAAATAATGAATTAAACAATATTTTAAAGGACAAAATTACATAACATTTTCATGATTTTCGAACAATAATCTCATCTATTGATTAACCATGAATAATCCCACCTTTAAGGGTATTTTCCTAGATTAAACCCGGTAACTACTAGATCACTTGCCATAAAAAAATTTATTTTTTTAGAAAAAAAATAAAAATAAAATATCAAAAACATGTTAAAAAAATTTATCATTTTTTTATTATTAGATATGTAAATTTCAAAATTTTTCTCTAATTTTATATTTATTTTTTTTATTTTTTTTTGGTGAATTATAGCAGGTCATCGGGTTAATCAATACGTGAGATCATTGCACGAAAATTATGAAAAGGTTGGATAATTCCATAATTTTTCCTATTCTAAAATTCCAACGAGCTCAAGTCTTTTGGGTATCAATTATCATCACAAAGAATGTGGATGCCCTAATTTCACATAAACGATGTAATTACCGGTAAAACGTAGGACGAATCAAATGAAACTTAAAACAAATGCAATAGCAACATTTTCAACATAACAATATCACGAAAGCGCATAAAAAATAAAGAATTACAATACGCACAATTGTTACTATACTAAGCATAATCATATTCAGAGGAAGTGCAGAATCATATCAGGAAAACAAAAATTTGCAATTGCGATCCCAGAAACGTCAAAGAAATATTAGCAAAACCCTAAATACACAATCAATTACCGATGAAGTCCATATAATTGTAAAAATCAAATTGTAAAAAATGTTAAACCTTCAGGATCTGATTCAATCATGATGGAAAAGGATTAATTCAAGTAAATCACTAACAAAGATGTCAGACAGGGTGATTCAAGATTCACCTGGTCGTAGCCTCGTAGTGTGTAGACGATGATGACGATAAATGGATTTGAGCAATTCTCCAATTTCAGAAAATCACCTGCCGTATTTCCCGTCCGAAAAAATAGGCCCAATTTGAAAGAGACAAACAAAATCAATAAAGTGGGGGTAAAATGGTAATAAAATACATAGAAATTGAAAGAAATACGGACAAATTCTTTGGTATGACCGTATCATCCAATAATCATTAAATAGTATCAAAATATCAAATATCTAGATCGAATAGAGTATTAGTGCACACACATACGTAAAATATGTTGTTTCTGCAAAGAAACTGGTAAACTGAATTTGATGGAAAAAGAACCTTTAATGAAAAAGATTTTATCACTACAGGATCCGAATTTTGAGAATCGGGTTCTGCTACTGACCTACAAAATTTACAGTAGGTTACTTGTTCGGGGGCTGCTTCCCAAAAAGCCTATCTGACGCTCAAGTCAGTGATCAGAAATGTAAATCAAGAATTTAATGTGAGTAGTTGAAAGAATTGAAAGCATATCTGATTTGCTAAAAATAAGGATATTTACAGGGGTGGTTAATCTGATTTCGGGACATTCAGAAGTACTCTGGTAATTTCACCTATAGAAATGGGCCTTCAGATGCCTTGACTGGCTCATATGGATAATGGGCGTCTTGACCTGGTCCACATGGTTTGGGAGCTCTTTGACCCCATAACGATTGTTATTTTTAAGTTTAAAACAATATTAATATTTATTAATTTTTGAATATATAATAATTAAATTTATTTATAATTCATAAATTAATTAATATTTATAATATATCTTATTCATTTCATCTTAAAATAATTGTAATATAAGTTCAATTCAAGAAAAAATTAGTTAAATTTTGAATAATAGAATTCAGTTAAAAAATATTATTAATAAAAAATAAATTTAATTAAAGAAAAATAATTTTTCAAACAATGCAACTAAGTTCACGCAAAGCACGCAACAACTACCTATATTTCCTATATGTTTTTCTAGAATTAAACAAGCAACGGCCAAATTCCATATAAGTATTTTTATACATTCAAATTTCTGCTTTCTTATTAAAAGAAAAAACTTTTTTACAAAAATACCGGATTTTATGTCTGTTTGAGTAAGTACTAAATACCACTTTTCTTATTGGGTTTGATTCTTTTTTTTTTCTTTTTGCCCTATAATTGAAAAATTTTAGTATTTTTAATTTCACTAGAGTTCTAAATTTGTATCAACAATGGAGTTTACTTATACGAATATTAAATCGTCGGAATCCGATGTCAAATATGTACAACGAGCAACAAATTTTAAGATTTCCGATCACTCGATGACGAATTTGGAAGAGCATATATTCTACAGACAAATATTCTTAAGAAGCTATCCGTTAACTACAGAAGATCCGAATATGATGAAAAATAAAAAAACATTTCATTTGTTGTACATTTACATCGAGTTAAAAAAGGGATCGTTAAATTTGGCAAAAAGATGTGTTTTTAGAAAAAAATTTCTTATGTTAATTTTAAAGCTACGTAGGAATTTAATTAAGGCAAAATGTTAAAAAACTACCTAACATAAACCCAATTTTGCAAATAACTACCTTAAATAAAAAAGTTTGCAAAAAACTACCTTACATAATACAATATTTTGCAAAAGACTACCTTGTAACGGAATTAGGCGTTTGACCGGTACATTTGACGTTGACCAGCACGTGCCAGTCACGTGTTACCTTTATTAACCTAATTTTCCTTCTTTTCAATTCGCAGCACTCCATGACCTGCTTTCTCTTCCAGCACTCCTTCTTCCATTGCTCTACCTTCTCATTTCGCTCCCATCCACCTCGTAAGATCAAGTTCATTGGAATTTCTAAGCAAATCCGGTATGTACTACTAATTAATTATGGTTTTGTACTTCTTTGTTGCATCTTAGTTATAATTTTAAATTTTTTTGTTTTCAGATTTGCTTCCTGTTGCAGCGTTTTTTGTATTGGTATTTGTTGTTTCAAATCTTTTAATTTGTAATTTGATTGTTGTTGTATCTGAATACTGTATTAGGGTTCTTAAAATTAGCTATATCAATCCGTAAAAATTAGCTAAGATGAAGAAATTGACAATCCGTAAAAAAGTCATTGATTCGAAAAAGAAACAGTGTGAGTTGTCAACTGAGGTGGGTAATGTAAGGGTAGATGATGTGTTGATTGAAAGTTCTGAGTTGGTTTTAGCAAATGTAGATGGTAATGCTGATGAGGTTGAGGATAGTAGTAGTGATGATGATTATACATGTGTTAATGAAGATGAATATGAGGATGATTCTGATTTGTTTGCGGAAAATGTAGTTTATGGTCTTGATGATGTGTTTATAGATGATGAGGAAATTAGGTTGATATTAGATAAGGAGGTTGATGAGCAAAACAACACAGACATGTACTTTAATGATGATGAACCGCAGTCTGATGATTATGATTTGAGTGCCTTGAATGATGATGAAGAAGGTATATGCAGCTATCCTACATTCAACCCTGAGGTTGATTTCAAGGGTAAGATTAATTTGTCTTTAGGCCTTAAGTTTCCTTCGACATATGTGTTTAGAAAAGCACTAAGGTACCATGCTATTGAATGTGGTTACAATTATTATTACCTGCATAATGGTACAAATAGGATCAATGTGTATTGCTACAACAGATGCGATTGCATGAAATTGAAAGGTAGAATTGTGAACTGTGTTTGTGGGAAGGAGAAGAAGTGTTATTTTAAGGTTCATGCCGTGAAATTGAAAGATGAGGAGACAGTTCAAATAAGGAGTTATTTTCCAAACCACACATGTGGTCACCAACACCAAAATAAGAAAGTCACTGCTTTGTATTTAGCTGAGAAATACATAGATGATTGGAGGGACAATCCAACTTGGGAATTAAAGGCATTTAAGAAACGGGTTAATAGAGAGTTAGGTTGTGAAGTGAAGTATTCTAAGTGTTACATGACTAAAAGAATTGCAATGAAAATGCTATATGGTGATGCTAGTGAAGAGTATAGCAGGGTGTGGGATTATGCGGAAGCAATAAGGACGTTTAATCCAGGAAGCACAGCAATCGTTAAATGCATTGGAATAGACACACCCCCACCTTTGTTCCAAAGGATGTATATATGCTTAACAGCGTGTAAGGAGAGGTTTGTAGCTGGCTGTAGGCCTATTATAGGTGTTGATGGGGCACATCTGCAGGGAAAATTCCCTGGGGTTTTGTTGACTGCTGTAGGTAAAGATGGGAACAATAATATCTTTCCCATTGCATGGGCTGTGGTTGAAACTGAAAATGTACAAACATGGATTTGGTTTCTAAATCTTCTGGTGGAAGACCTTAGGTCGGTAACTGCATCGAGTAGTTGGGTTCAAGCAGAAGGTGAAGCTTTCACCTTCATGAGCGATAGGCAAAAGGTAATTTCTTGTTAATACATTTCTTGTTTCAAATGTAACTAATGTTATAACCCTAAAAAATCTTGTGGAAAATGCAGGGTTTGGTTGAAGCTTTGAACTCAGTGGTTCCTGAATGTGAAATGAGGTTCTGCTGTAGGCATATATGGGCGAACTTCAAGATCAAGTTCCCTGGAGAGTTGTTCAAACAACACTTTTGGAGTGCAGCCAGAGCCTACAACAAGGTATGGAATCATTTATGTTTATAGAATCATTTAGATACAGAAATGAATGTAATGTCAAACTAATTAGTAACAATTTACGTTTACAGAATCATTTTGATAGAGAAATGAATGTAATAAAGAATATTTCTATTGACGCATATGCATATCTAGCTGCTATTCCTGCAAAACACTGGGCTAGGCATTCTTTTTGTAGTAGGAGTAAGTTTGGGATGTTATTGAACAATATTTGTGAGGCATTCAACAATGTGTTAGTAGAAGCAAGGGGAAGCCTATAATTTCTCTAATGGAGTGGATTAGGAGATATGTAATGCAACGAATCGCAGCCAAAAGGGAAGGGTTGAGTAACTTTCAAGGTGTGTTGATGCCAGCTATCACCAAAATTATTGAAAAAAATGCAAAAGAAATATATGGTTTAAGGGTAATCCCAGTGGATGTGTATGAGTTTGAGGTGGATGATATTGACGACTGTTACATTGTAAACTTGGCCAATAGAACTTGCCATTGTGGAAGTTGGGACCTTATAGGGATTCCTTGCAAACATGTCGTTGCTTGTATTGTGCTGAGAAAATTAGATGCCAAAGACTTTGTCCACGAGGCGTATCTCGTAGAAACGTATCGAAAAACGTATAGTCCAAAGTTTTATGGTATGCCAGGACACAAAATGTGGCCAACAACCACTTTAGCCAAACCACTTCCTCCACCATATCGAAAGATGCCTGGAAGGCCTAACAAGAGGAAGAGAAAGAAGGAAGTTGGTGAAGGTAAAGGAGGTAAGAGTGATGTATCCAAAGTTAAAGAATTCAAGCAACGGAGATGTGGTAATTGCGGTGACCTAGGTCACTACAAAAAGGGCTGCAAGAATCCACCGAAACCACCACCAACAAAGACCCAGTCAAAAGGTGGAAGGCCTAAAATGGGATCCTCTTCTACTCAACAATCTACAACGAATGATGTGCCTAGCTCCAGTGGTCAACAACAAACGCAGTTAAATGCATCTACTTCATGTGTAATGGATCAAAATAGTCAAATATAGACTTGTACTATGTTCAATTAAGTTGCTGTACCCTGTAATGTTGAATTTAGTTAATTGTATTTTAGCAAATGAATGTTGAACTAAGAATGTAATGTTGCTGTACTATGTGTTTGAATACTTAAGTTGATTCATTCAGAATGTACTGATCATGTGGTGCAAATGTGTTTGAATTGTGTTGATGTTGATGTTGATGTTGATGTTGATGTTGAACATTTTAGTATGCAGCAATGTTGATGTTGATGTTGAACATTTTAGTATGCAGCAATGTTCAATAATTCAAGTGAGCCATGTATTAATGCAGCATGTTTAGTGTTCAATGTTGAACTGATCATCAAACACATCAGTTCATCAGTTCATCAGCAAACACACAGCACCACAGCACCACAGCACAGCACCACAGCACCCTGTAATGTTGAATTTAGTTAATTGTATTTTAGCAAATGAATGTTGAACTAAGAATGTAATGTTGCTGTACTATGTGTTTGAATACTTAAGTTGATTCATTCAGAATGTACTGATCATGTGGTGCAAATGTGTTTGAATTGTGTTGATGTTGATGTTGATGTTGAACATTTTAGTATGCAGCAATGTTGATGTTGATGTTGAACATTTTAGTATGCAGCAATGTTCAATAATTCAAGTGAGCCATGTATTAATGCAGCATGTTTAGTGTTCAATGTTGAACTGATCATCAAACACATCAGTTCATCAGTTCATCAGCAAACACACAGCACCACAGCACAGCACCACAGCACCACATCAGTTCATCAGTTCATTCATTCATTCATTCATTCATTCATTCATACACAGCACCACAACACCAAAACAAACATACACAGCACCACATCAAACAAAGGAAGCACAGATCAATACCTGCAAAGAAAATTAAATGGAAAAAATAAAAAGTTCATTCATTCATTCAGCATCATCATGTTACAATATCCAAATCAATCTTACAATTATGCTTAACTAGGTCCTAAACTTCAATTAGTACCCTTGATTAATACAATAAACACCAACAGAAAACAAAACAAAAACCCTAATACAAAGCTTTTAATATGATTTCCATGCTCCCTCTCATTCATCCATTTCTTCTTAATCATTTTAATTTCTGAAAAAGCTTGTTCCTTTTCATGTTCCAAGCAAGATATCCTTGATGTCAAAATCTTGATTTCGGTTGCCAATTGTCGCTTTTCCTCCACAAGCTTGTTAGTGAGTTTTCTTTGCCAAACAGCCATTTCAGGTTCATCAACCCATTTAAACTTTTTGCAACCCCTCGATTTTGTATCAGGATCATAAAAAACGCAAGTATTAAACCTTCTTCCAGGATTTTCCTTGGTCCATGAAACCCTCCTTGCAAAGGGAACTCCACACCCACATTTTTCAATTGAAGAATTTTCGCTTGAAGAACAAGAAGACATAGCTGATTAATTGGAAGAAAACGATGATCTTTGAATGAATTAGAGATTCGAATGCAAGGTGAATGAAAGAAAGCTGTGAATTGAAACGAAGAAGATTTAGGGTTCTTCGCTGCGAAGAAGAAGGAATGAAAGCAGTACTTCGAATGCTCTGAATTGAAAAGAAGACGATTTTAGGTTAATAAAGGGACCACGTGCAAGGCACGTGATGGTCAACGGTTAAAAATGCCGGTCAAACGCCAAATTCCGTTACAAGGTAGTCTTTTGCAAAAAAATGGATTATGTAAGGTAGTTTTTTGCAAAAATTTTTATTTAAGGTAGTTATTTGCAAAATGGGGTTTATGTTAGGTAGTTTTTTAACATTTTGCCTTTAATTAATTGTATATGTTAGATATTTTGAATTATGATGGATCGAATTGATTGATCTTTTTTAGTTGAGTTTCGTATATGCAATATTCGTAGTTCATATTAATTTGGGTTCTTTATTATATGTTTGATTTAGTTTAGGACTGTCAAATATATAAAGTTGGGTTGAGTCCGAGTTCAATTTATATATAAACAGGTCAGAAACCATTAACCCAAACTTAACATGTTCAGTTAATTGAGTTAAAAGTCACAGTTCTAACCTGATCTGCAACAGAACATGTCGACTTAATTTTGACCCACTTAACTCGTTTTGAGTTTTTTGTTTTCATTTTAGGGTTTTAACATTGACTTTATCTAAGTTTTTAGGGCTTAATTTTAATCTTTTTGTTTTTTAGTTGTTTATTTTGTATTTACTATAAAAAATGAAAAATATTAAATAAATTAAATTTAGGTTATACTTATATTGATTTAACTCAGAATCAGCTCATTTAATAAAATGAGTTGTACAGGTTTGGTCCAGGTTTAAAAATTCGACCTAAATCTAATCCATTTAAAAATAGATCAGATTGGGTCTATCCATTTAGTTAATTGAGTCAAAATCTTAATCCAAATCCACTTATTTTGAATTAGGTTTAGATTCAAACAGCTTTATCCGTCCCATTTTAGCTTCTACGATTATGTTTTTTTAAAAGTAGTTCTACTATACAAAATGTTTTGAAAAGGCACTTTTTAGAAACAAATTTATTTGATCTGAGTATAATATTAAATTGAAATTTAAAAACAGAAATAATTTTAAGTGTTTATTTTTTTTCACTTAAATATTTTTTAAAAGTAATATGATAAAAATATCTTTAATTAATAATATGATAAAATAAATCAATTACTATTTTTTTGTTTTCGATAATCTTCAAAAGTTGATATTTTCATAATTAAATTTCACCCCCTAAGTCAAGACTTACTACAATAAGTTGTATATTCGTCCAACCTAATCGAAATGGTCTCACCATGAGATTTAAAAATTTGTGAATTTCATATTTTTATAAATAAAAATTAAAACTATATTTAGCAAGTCTTTCGGTAGATCACCTTATTGTGAAACCAACAGGCCACTTGGCCGATTATATTTTTTACAATACACGATCAATAATTGATCAATTTAACATTATAATTGATATTGTTAAGGTCAAATTTCTTTTAAAACTTATAATCGAATATTTAATTGATCACTTTATATATAATTGATCACTTTACGGTCCGTTTGGTTAGTGGTATTAAATGATGGTAATGGAAATGATTTATAATGTAAAATTTCATCAGAAGTTCCATATCATTCCCATGGTAATAAGCTTTGATCACAAAAAAGTTTTTTTGTTTACAAATTTCCATTACCACCTAGTACCCCCTCTTCCAATGGTAATGCATTAGAATGAATTTTATGAAGAAAATGAGACGATTGAAGTTGGACAAGCATGGCCATCAAGGTACCAAAGAAAATTTTCAACCAAAATTACACTAATTTTTCATTCCCATTACCACCGTTTATTACCACCTACCAAACGGGCCCAAGGTCTGAATTGATCATTTTAACATTAAAATTAAAGACTTTAATAAGATCATTATTGATCCATTTAAATTTATAAACTTTTAAACAGAAATTGAACACTTTAATGTCGTAATCAATCACATTTAGGTTAAAATTAAAATTTTTATTTTAAATCATTAATTTAATGTTTACTTTAAGTTGAAATTGTTCATTTTAATGTCAGAATTAATACATTAAAATCAAAATTAATTTTTTAAAAATTTTAATTATTATTTTGATCCAGCCCATTAATATTTGCCTCATAATAAGGCGGTCTCCTGTTAGAATCTATATATGGTTTGCTCATGCAGTGAGTCATGCGACAATATTTTCTTGTCCAAATTAAAACAAGATTTGCAGCCTACGTGATTTTTGTGTGGGTTGGAGTAAAGGACTCAATACTCATCCTGAGTCCTGACGCCCTAACATGACTCTCACTGGACGGAACTTGATATCCAGTGAACCATTCGTAATACTCATTTTTGCCCCAATAAAAATCGATGGTATGACCACAATGGTCATAAATGGAACAAAATATGACTTTCTCCGTATAATATGCAGCTATTAGAAGGGAGAAGGCTCGACCAAACATAGAAAAAGGATCCCTGGTTGCATAATGAGTACTCGGGTATTGGGCAAGGACTAGCAACAAAAATATTCAATTGAAGATTCGATAGCAAAATCCAACTGTCTTACAAACTTTTAAATCAATTAGCTAACTTACCAAAGAACTAAACTGCAGTTTCCTAATACGTCCTAATAGTAGTATCATTTAATGTTCGAACGGGAAATATTATTAGACGTGATACTAAAAAAAATTGATTCTAGTTTTGTTGTTGAAGCGTCCAACAATTTGAAGATGCTACATACAAGTTGGGTCGTGTAAGTCATTGAAAAACCCACAAATTCAACATCTAGAAAGCGTTAGAAAATAAGAAAAAATAAAATTATTAAAATGATTTTTTTTTTCAAAATCTTGCATAATATCTTTTATGATATGTTTTAAGTTGAATCTGTTTTCTTATATATAGGAAAAATAGTTAGCACTCTTAATTTTTTAGTTTGTTAAGAAGATACTTTATATGTTTCTAGAATTAATTATGACTCTCTATTATAAAAATAAAGGTCATTCATTATAGATCAAATACTAAAAGCACAAGTAATAATATAAAATAAACTTGTTTCTCTATCTAGCTAAAGTACTATTATTCTTTTCGTTCCCTTAATAAGTAATTTATTAATCAATTATCAGTAAAAATAAATTGTAATCAATAATAACATTATTAATCAGTAAATTCAATTATAATTTATAATGAAAAATCAATTATAATTAGTAAAAATCAGTATCAATAGTAAAAATCAGTTTTAATTAGCAAAAATTAATCAATCTCAATCAGTTAAAATCAGTTGAATTAATAAATCCTTATGTAAAAAGGAAAACGCATCCAACATTAATTCAACCTATATGAAGTATGATTCTACTTACTCTGGTTATTAATAGTTGCTATACTTCTGTTGTTCACGCTATCCAATGCACGATTTTAATCTTTAATATTTTTAATTTTATATGATAACAAATTGTAAAAAAAAGTAAATATTATGAAAATACACATTAAAACGAATTAAACAAAATCCATTTGACTATATTTTATATTATATACGGAGAAATATAGACCAAATAAAATTAGTTGAAGAACAACAATTGCTACAAGAACGGTAATAACTAATAAAATCAAGAAAAAGTATAATATACGAAGAGAATCCATTTTTTTGAGGGAGCTCCATTTGACAGACTTGCTCCAAAAATATTGATAACGGAGTAGAAGTGAAGAAGAGACACCAACTAATTTTATTCACAATGTGGGTCATCC